>NC_056725.1:1755284764-1755389764 GCF_019279795.1 Protopterus annectens
AAAAGTTAAATCAACAAAAAGACAAACTTTAAAGTGCAGGTATTAAATAAATGCAGAAAACCAGATTAATTCTAACAAAAGAGCAGTTTTTACTTGCTTTTCAGTGAGTATAGACAGTCGCAAAGGTAAAGGCAGTAAAAAGTACTTAAAAGGTAGTAGTCTCTCTTTTTCATCTCTCTGCTGCTAGCACCACTCTACAGGACCACGAGGAGCTTTGCTGAGTAGGAACAAGTGCAAAAACCATGCCAAAGCGGGTTTTTAAAAAGGGGACTTGAAAAAGCTAGGAATTAGACCAAAATGGCCAATAAACAACCAGGTTCTGTGCTGAGATCACTCCTCCAGGGACAGATAGGCTGCTGAAAGTTCCCCACTCCCACTGGTGAATAAAGAAGCTTCCTTCTATCCAAGTAAGGATATGGGCAACACAGGAACTATTCTAAAGTCCAGAATACAGCAATACCTGTATTAGGGACTATTATAGGTCAGGAAAGGCAGGAAAACAAGGATTTTTTTTTTTTCTTTTTTTTCTAAACAGGCAACAGAAAATGAACAGAAAATACTTTACACAGGCTAGCACACTTGAGTGAGCAGCCTCAACAGTTAAATCAACAAAAAGACAAACTTTAAAGTGCAGGTATTAATTAAATGCAGAAAACCAGCTTAACTCTCACAAAAGAGCAGTTTTTACTCGTTTTTCAGCGAGAATAGACAGTCGCAAAGGTAAAGGCAGTAAAAGGTACTTAAAATCAGGTAGCAGTCACTCATTTTTGTCTCTCTGCTGCTAGCACCACTCTACAGGACCACGAGGAGCTTTGCTGAGTCGGAACAAGTGCAAAAACTATGCCAAAGTGGGATTTTAAACAGGGGACTTGAAAGAGCTAGGAATTAGCCCAAAAGGCCAATAAACAACAAGATTCTGTGCTGAGATCACTCCTCCAGGGACAGATAGGCTGCTCAAAACTCCCCACTCCCACTGGTGAACAAAGAAGCTTCCTTCTATCCAAGTAAGGATATGGGCAACACAGGAAGTATTCTAAAGTCCAGAATACAGCAATACCTGTATTAGGGACTATTCTAGCTCAGGAAAGGTGGGAAAACAAGGATTTTTTTTGTTTTTTTCTTTGTTTACTAAACAGGCAACAGCAAATCCACAGTAAATACTTTACACAGGGTAGCACTTGAGTTAGCAGCCTCAACAGTTAAATCAACGAAAATACAAACTTTAAAGTGCAGGTATTAAATAAATGCAGAAAACCAGCTTAACTCTAACAAAAGAGCAGTTTTTACTCACTTTTCGGCAAGAAAAGACAGTCGCAAAGGTAAAGGCAGTAAAATGTACTTAAAATCAGGCAGCAGTCACTCTTTTTCATCTGTCTGCTGCTAGCAAGACTCTGCAGGACCACGAGGAGCTTTGCTGATTCGGAACAAGTGCCAAAAACACACCAAAGCAGGTTTTTTAAACAAGGGACTTGAAAGAGCTAGGAAATAGCCCTAAATGGCCAATAAACAACAAGATTCTGTGCTGAGATCACTCCTCCTGGGACAGATAGGCTGCTCAAAGCTCCCCACTCCCACTGGTGAACAAAGAAGCTTCCTTCTAGCCAAGTAAGGATATGAGCAACAGAGGAACTATTCTAAAGTCCAGAATACACCAATACCTGTATTAGGGACTATTCTAGCTCAGGAAAGGTGCGAAAGCAAGGATTTGTTTTTGTTTTTTTTCTTTTTTTCTAAACAGGCAACAGAAAATGCACAGTAAACACTTTACACAGGCTAGCACACTTGAGTGAACAGCCTCAACAGTTAAATCAACAAAAAGACAAACTTTAAAGTGCAGGTATTAAATAAATGCAGAAAACCAGCTTAATTCTAAAAAAAGAGCAGTTTTTACTTGCTTTTCAGTGAGAATAGACAGTTGCAAAGGTAAAGGCAGTACAAAGTACTTAAAATCAGGTAGTAGTCTCTCTTTTTCATCTCTCTGCTGCTAGCACCACTCTGCAGGACCACGAGGAGCTTTGCTGAGTCGGAACAAGCGCAAAAACCGCGCCAAAGCGGGTTTTTAAAAAGGGGACTTGAAAAAGCTAGGAATTAGACCAAAATGGCCAATAAACAACCAGGTTCTGTGCTGAGATCACTCCTCCAGGGACAGATAGGCTGCTGAAAGATCCCCACTCCCACTGGTGAATTAAGAAGCTTCCTTCTATCCAAGTAAGGATATGGGCAACACAGGAACTATTCTAAAGTCCAGAATACAGCAATACCTGTATTAGGGACTATTATAGGTCAGGAAAGGCAGGAAAACAAGGATTTTTTTTTTCTAAACAGGCAACAGAAAATGAAGAGAAAATACTTTATACAGGCTAGCGCACTTGAGTGAGCAGCCTCAACAGTTAAATCAACAAAAAGACAAACTTTAAAGTGCAGGTATTAATTAAATGCAGAAAACCAGCTTAACTCTCACAAAAGAGCAGTTTTTACTCATTTTTCAGCGCGAATAGACAGTCGCAAAGGTAAAGGCAGTAAAAGGTACTTAAAATCAGGTAGCAGTCACTCATTTTTGTCTCTCTGCTGCTAGCACCACTCTACAGGACCACGAGGAGCTTTGCTGAGTCAGAACAAGTGCAAAAACTATGCCAAAGTGGGATTTTAAACAGGGGACTTGAAAGAGCTAGGAATTAGCCCAAAAGGCCAATAAACAACAAGATTCTGTGCTGAGATCACTCCTCCAGGGACAGATAGGTTGCTCAAAACTCCCCACTCCCACTGGTGAACAAAGAAGCTTCCTTCTATCCAAGTAAGGATATGGGCTGCTCAGGAGCTATTCTAAAGTCCAGAATACAGCAATACCTGTATTAGGGACTATTCTAGCTCAGGAAAGGTGGGAAAACAAGGATTTTTTTTTGTTTTTTTTTCTTTTTTTCTAAACAGGCAACAGAAAATGCACAGTAAATACTTTACACAGGCTAGCACACTTGAGTGAGATGAAAAAGAGAGACTACTACCTGATTTTAAGTACTTTGTACTGCCTTTACCTTTGCAACTGTCTATTCTCACTGAAAAGCAAGTAAAAACTGCTCTTTTTTTAGAATTAAGCTGGTTTTCTGCATTTATTTAATACCTGCACTTTAAAGTTTGTCTTTTTGTTGATTTAACTGTTGAGGCTGTTCACTCAAGTGTGCTAGCCTGTGTAAAGTGTTTACTGTGCATTTCCTGTTGCCTGTTTAGAAAAAAAAAAAACAAAAACAAATCCTTGCTTTCCCACCTTTCCTGAGCTAGAATAGTCCCTAATACAGGTATTGGTGTATTCTGGACTTTAGAATAGTTCCTCTGTTGCTCATATCCTTACTTGGCTAGAAGGAAGCTTCTTTGTTCACCAGTGGGAGTGGGGAGCTTTGAGCAGCCTATCTGTCCCTGGAGGAGTGATCTCAGCACAGAATCTTGTTGTTTATTGGCCATTTAGGGCTAATTCCTAGCTCTTTCAAGTCCCTTGTTTAAAAAACCTGCTTTGGTGTGTTTTTTGCGCTTGTTCCAACTCAGCAAAGCTCCTCGTGGTCCTCCAGAGTCTTGCTACCAGCAGACAGATGAAAAAGAGTGACTGCTGCCTGATTTTAACTACCTTTTACTGCCTTTACCTTTGCGACTGTCTATTCTTGCCGAAAAGCGAGTAAAAACTGCTCTTTTGTTAGAATTAATCTGGTTTTCTGCATTTATTTAATACCTGCACTTTAAAGTTTGTCTTTTTGTTGATTTAACTGTTGAGTCTGCTCACTCAAGTGCGCTTGCCTGTGTAAAGTATTTACTGTGCATTTTCTGTTGCCTGTTTAGAAAAAAAAAAAAACAAAATAAATCCTTGTTTTCCCGCCTTTCCTGAGCTAGAATAGTCCCTAATACAGGTATTGCTGTATTCTGGACATTAGTGTAGTTCCTGTGTTACCCATATCCTTACTTGGATAGAAGGAGCTTCTTTGTTCTCCAGCGGGAGTGGAGAGCTTTGAGCAGCCTATCTGTACCCGGATGAGTGATCTCAGCACAGAATCCTGTTGTTTATTGGCCATTTTGGGCTAATTCCTATCTCTTTCATGTCCCCTGTTTAAAAACCCGGTTTGGCGCAGATTTTGCGCTTGTTCCGACTCAGCAAAGCTCCTCGTGGTCCTGCAGAGTGGTGCTAGCAGCAGAGAGATGAAAAAGAGTGACTGCTACCTGATTTTAAGTACCTTTTACAGCCTTTACCTTTGTGACTGTCTATTCTCTCCGAAAAGTGAGAAAAAAATGCTCTTTTGTTAGAGTTAAGCTGGTTTTCTGCATTTATTTAATACCTGCACTTTAAAGTTTGTCTTTTTGTTGATTTAACTGTTGAGGCTACTAACTCAAGAGCGCCAGCCTGTGTAAAGTATTTACTGTGCATTTTCTATTGCCTGTTTAGACAAAAAAGAAAAAAACAAAAAAAATCCTTGTTTTCCCACCTTTCCTGAGCTAGAATAGTCCCTAATACAGGTATTGCTGTATTCTGGACTTTAGAATAGTTCCTGTGTTCCCCATATCCTTACTTTGATAGAAGGAAGCTTCTTTGTTCACCAGTGGGAGTGGGGAGGTTTGAGCAGCCTATTTGTTCCTGGAGGAGTGATCTCAGCACAGAATCTTGTTGTTTATTGGCTGTTTTGGGCTAATTCCTAGCTTTTTCAAGTCCCCTGTTTAAAAACCCACTTTGGCGTGGTTTTTGTGCTTGTTCTGACTCAGCAAAGCTGCTCGTGGTCCTGCAGAGTGGTGTTAGCAGCAGAGAGACAAAAAAGAGTGACTTCTACCTGATTTTAAGTACCTTTTACTACCTTTACCTTTGCGACTCTCTATTCTCGCCAAAAAGTGAGTAAAAACTGCTCTTTTGTTAGAGTTAAGCCGGTTTTCTGCATTTATTTAATACCTCCACTTTAAAGTTTGTCTTTTTGTTGATTTAACTGTTGAGACTGCTCACTCAAGTGTGCTAGACTGTGTAAAGTATTTACTGTGCATTTTCTGTTGCCTGTTTAGAAAAAAAAGAAAAAAACAAAAAAAATCCTTGTTTTCCTGCCTTTCCTGAGCTAGAATAATCCCTAATACAGGTATTGCTGTATTCTGGACTTTAGAATAGCTCCTGTGTTGCCCATATCCTTACTTCGATAGAAGGAAGCTTCTTTGTTCACCAGTGGGAGTGGGGAGCTTTGAGCAGCCTATCTGTCCCTGGAGGAGTGATCTCATCACAGATTCTTGTTGTTTATTCGCCGTTTTGGGCTAATTCCTAGCTCTTTCAAGTCCCCTGTTTAAAAACCCACTTTGGCGCGGTTTTTGTGCTTGTTCCGACTCAGCAAAGCTCCTCGTGGTCCTGCAGAGTGGTGCTAGCAGCAGAAAGATGAAAAAGAGTGACTGCTACCTGATTTTAAGTACCTTTTATTGCCTTTACCTTTGCGGCTGTCTATTCTCGCCGAAAACCGAGTACAAACTGCTCTTTTGTTAGAATTAAGCTGGTTTTCTGCATTTATTTAATACCTGCACTTTAAAGTTTGTCTTTTTGTTGCTTTATCTGTTGAGGCTGCTCACTCAAGTGCACTAGCCTGTGTAAAGTATTTACTGTGCATTTTCTGTTGCCTGTTTAGAAAAAAAATAAAAAAACAAAAAAAAAATCATTGTTTTCTCGCCTTTCCTGAGCTAGAATAGTCACTAATACAGGTTGTGCTGTATTCTGGACTTTAGATTAGTTCCTGTGTTGCCCATATCCTTACTTGGATACAAGGAAGCTTCTTTGTTCACCAGCGGGTGTGTGGAGCTTTGAGCAGCCTATCTGTCCCTGGAGGAGTGATCTCAGCACAGAATCTTGTTGTTTATTGGCCGTTTTTGGCTAATTCCTAGCTCTTTCAAGTCCCCTGTTTAAAAACCTGCTTTGGCGCGGTTTTTGCACTGGTTCCGACTCAGCAAAGCTGCTCGTGGTCCTGCAGAGTGGTGCTAGCAGCAGAGAGACGAAAAAGAGTGACTACTACCTGATTTTAAGTACCTTTTACTGCCTTTAGCTTTGCGACTGTCTATTCTCGCCGAAAAGCGAGTAAAAACTGCTCTTTTGTTAGAATTAAGCTGGTTTTCTACATTTATTTAATACCTGCACTTTAAAGTTTGGCTTTTTGTTGATTTAACTGTTGTGGCTGCTCAATCAAGTGTGCTAGCCTGTGTAAAGTATTTACTGTGCATTTTCTTCTGCCTTTTTAGAAAAAAAAAGAAAAAACAAAAAAAATCCTTGTTTTCCTGCCTTTCCTGAGCTAGAATAGTCCCTAATTCAGGTATTCCTGTATTCTGGACTTTAGAATAGTTCCTGTGTTGCCCATATCCTTACTTGGATAGAAGGAATCTTCTTTGTTCACCAGTGGGAGTGGGGAGCTTTGAGCAGCCTATCTGTCCCTGGAGGAGTGATCTCAGCACAGAATCTTGTTGTTTTTTGGCTGTTTTGGGCTAATTCCTAGCTGTTTCAAGTAGCCTGTTTAAAAACCCACTTTGTCATGATTTGTGCACTTGTTCCTACTTAGCAAAGCTCCTTGTGGTCCTGCAGAGTGGTGCTAGCAGCAGAGAGATGAATAAGAGTGACTACTACCTGATTTTAAGTACCTTTTACTGCCTTTACCTTTGTGACTGTCTATTCTCTCCGAAAAGCGAGTAAAAACTTCTCTTTTGTTAGAATTAAGCTGGTTTTCTGCATTTATAGGTTCATAGGTTCATAGGTAGATACTAGGCTATCTGCCCTAGGGCATTTATAAGCCTAGCCAGAGTGTATTTGGCTTCCGCCTCCCTATTAGATTAGCCTACTGTGCCTCTGTAAAGTAGGTCACAGAAGGTACCCTTTTAAGATTAGTTTACTGTGCCTCTGTCTAGCAGGGACACAGAAGAGATCCCAGGGGTGAATTTGCGATTTCCCATCCAGGAGTCCAGATTTCGCTTGAAGAGGTTCAGCGAGGGGCTATGTCTAACATGAATTGGGATTCTATTCCATAGTGAGGACAGCCTCTGGGAAATAAATATGTCCCTCCAGCATGTCCTTTTTATTTTTGTGCTGAGGTTTAGGTCCCTGGAGCGTGTAGCTCTTAGGAACTTGGATTTTTTGAGGTGTAGCATGTCCATTAATTCTGAGTTTGACATGGCTTTGTACGTCAGGCATAGATCACTTCTGAGTAGGCGGTAAGCAACTGATTAGAGCTGGAGTTTCTTTAGTCGAGCTGCACAGGACATCTGTTTGCAGCCCATGATCCTCTTGGTGAGGTACTTTTGGGGTCCCTCCAGTTGCTGCAGGTGTCAGGTAAGGTACATCCCAAAAAGGGCATTGTATTCAATTAAGGGCCTGATGAGTGATGAGTAGAGGGGCACAATGATCTCTCTTGATCTAGATGCGAACCCTTTCGTGATAAGGTGGGCTATATAGAAGGTCTTTCTAAGCACTTTGGCAACGTGATTATCAAAGGAGAGATTACTATCTATGTTGGTCCCCAAATCTCTAATTATTTCTTCTGTACTTAATGGATTACCACCTATGTGGTAATTTATGGGCACCTTGTTTTTCCCAAAGGGGATGATTATGCACTTTTTAGCATTTAACTTGAGGCCGTGGCTCTGGCACCAAACATCCGTCTCTGTGAGACCCTTTTGGAGGATGCTTGTGTCAGCTGGAGATTCGATTATGGCCCCCGGTTTGCAGTCATGTGCGAACGTTGTCAGCCATAATCCCCCCGTGTTAGCCTGAATCTCAGAGAAGTATATACTGAACAAGAGAGGTCCCAGAACTGAGCCCTGTGGGACGCCACTTGTAACTTGTTTGAATTCGGACATGGCACCTTCAATTCTGACCATGTGGGTTCTATCTCTGAGACAGTTTGCAACCCATCTTTTTATATAGGGGTTGATATTTAAGCTGGTAAGCTTATTTATGATGCCCGAGTGGGGTATTGTGTCGAAGGCTTTTGCGAGGTCCAGGTAGGCTGTGTGGACTACCTTGCCCTCATCTATGGCTTTGGTAACTGTTTCAAAGAAATCAACTAGGTTTAAGAGGCAAGATCTGCCCTTAACAAAGCCGAATTGGGGAGAGGTCCAGTGTCTGGAGGCTCTCAATGTCTTTGTTTATGAGTTCCATGATAATACACTCCATAGCTTTACAGGCCAGACTAGCCATGCTTATGGGGCGATAGTTTCCGGGATCTGTTGTGGCATCACCTTTGTGGAGTGGGACCACTGTAGCTGTACGCCATTCTTTGGGTACATATCCTGTAGTAAGGCTAAGTTTGAACAGTGACTTAATGTGAGGGTTCAGTTCTTCTTGGAGCTCATGTAAGACACAGCCTGGGACACCGTCCAGTCCCATAGATGCTTTGTTTTTTGCTTTGGAGAGGGCAGCTTTCACCTGTGCATCTGTGATGTCAGGGAGGTTACATTCAGTTGGGATAGGCATTTGCTCCTTTGGTGGGGGAAGGTGGAGAAGTTTGCATTGAATCTGTCTGCCAGGATGTTGGCTATGTCTGTAGGTTTGGTATATTTTGTACCATTATGCAACAATTCAGAGCATATCTGGGAGTTTCTGCCCATGTTCCTGACATAACTAAAGAAGGGCTTGTGATTATCTTTAGTGTCTAGGGCAATTTTTCTTTCGATACTGGCCTTTGATGATTTTATGAGGGATCAAAGTTTCTTGCTAATACTGATCAGAGATGCCTTCCCTTTTTGGGATTTTGCTCTGTCATGTAGTAGCTTCCTCCTTCTGTTGTATAGCTTATTTATGGCTGGGGTCCACCAGACCGGTCTCCTGTGTTTGGAGGAGTGAGTCTTGGTTTTATTTGGGATAGCACGATCCATGCATTCCTGCAGGTGCTCATAGAATGCATTTGTAAAGGATTCTGTGGATTGGGCTGTATTATCCTCTGGCCCAGGGGCTTTGAAGGATTCTACCTCAGTCTTGAGAAGTGCAAAGTTAGCTTTTGAGAAATTCTTTACAGTGATTTCCTTGGCTGGGGGTGAGGACGGGATATGGATGTCCAGGGACATTTGTTTATGGTCTGATCTTACCAATGAGGGGTTTACCTCTGGTGTGGAACATAGAGTCCCCATGTTGGTGATGACCAGGTCCAATATGTTGTTCCCTCTTGTGGGAGTGGTGACCAGTTGTTCCATTGCATTAGAGTTTATAAATTCAAGGAACCACTGGGCGAGGGTGTTTGGGCTTGAGTAGTTTTCCCAGTCAATGTTTGGGTAGTTGAAGTCACCCAGTAAGATAGTGTTTGGAGAGACCTTCATATTCTCCAGTGTTCTCAGGAATGCCAAGTGGGATTCCTGTAATAGGGAGGGTGGTATGTAGCAGCCTACAAACTGAAAGGCAGTTTTGCCTGCTGTTAGTTGCACATGGATGGTTTCTGATGCTTTGTGTAGTGCCACTAACCTGGAAGTGTAGGTATCTTTGATGAATATAGATACTCCCCCTCCTTTTGTGCTTCGGTCCGAGTTTTGGGGCCGAAATGCATGGTATGAGTTATAACCTGGTAGTGCTAGGGTGCTCTCATGAGCCTTGAACCAGGTTTCTGTTACTGCACAGACATCGATTTTCTCCATACTGAGGAGAGCCTCGAGTGCGTGCATCTTGAGGTTTAGACTTCTGGCATTGAGTAGCATTACCTTTAGTTTTTTTATTCTTGGTTTGTCTATGGAGGTGGGTTTGTCCTTTGAGCCTTGCCTAAAAAAGGCACTATGGGGGTGGCAAGTGCCTTGGCCAGTATATGAAAGCCTAAGGGTGACAGGTGCAAGCCGTCCCTAGTGAAGCAACATGGCTTGTCGAGCATGGCATCCCAGGCTGACAGACACTGGATCTCCATTGAATGACACCAATACTTTAGCCAATTGTTGAAACTGAGCATTTTGTCTTTATACTGTGGCATCATTCTTGGTGAGGGCAAGATGCTACTCAAGGTCAGGGACATACCAGCCTGGGCTACATGGTCAGAGAGCTCCTCTATGTCTCTTTTCATGTAGTCCAGGGAGGTACATCTCAGGTCATTCACACCAGCATGGACAATGATGGAGTCATACTTGTACTTGCTTTGGAGTGACCTGAGTGCTTGCATTATGTGGCAGATCCTGACACCCGAAAGGCAGCTTACAGTGACCTTCTCCTTGTTCAGTCTGGTGAGCAGGACGTCAGTGTGCCGGACAATAAAGTCCCCTATAACAAGTGTATTTGGTGTGTTGTTTGGCCTTAAGGGCTGTGACTGTGAGGCACACTGATTTTGTGAGATATGTGATTTGTGGGTATTGTTGAGGGGTGGCTGTTGCTTGGATATCTGCTTAGGAGGTCTTTGCTGTTTAGGCAGATTTTTATTTAGAGCCTCCGTGTATGTTTTTGTGTGTTTATGTGTTGGGTATGCAGATGCAATAGGTCTGTGTGAGACTGGATTTGTGGTGTGGGTGGTTACCTTTTCCTCCTGACTGACTGTGCCAGTTTGGGTTGAGAAAGCTCTGCCTCCATTTTGGCTGTGTAACTGCATCTCTCACATGTATTAGAGTTTGTTGGAAGGAGGAGAGGGTTGTCTGTGTACATAAGGCAATTGTAACCTTGCCTCAAAATTCCCAGATTCACCAGCTGGACTGGAGAGTAACCTTGAAACTGACCCATGGACATACCAGATTAGTATAGGGAACTGTTTTTTTACAGATCAGATTAGGGAAAGGAACTGATTTTTCACTTGATCAGGAAGGACCAATCGGGAGCCTAATACTAATAATTTATTTAATACCTGCACATTAAAGTTTGTCTTTTTGTTGATTTAACTGTTGAGGCTGCTCACTCAAGTGTGCTAGCCTGTGTAAAGTATTTACTGTGCATTTTCTGTTGCCTGTTTAGAAAAAAAAGAAAAAAACAAAAATAAAATCCTTGTTTTCCCGCCTTTCCTGAGCTAGAATAATCCCTAATACAGGTATTGCTGTATTCTGGACTTTAGAATAGTTCCTGTTTTGCCCATATCCTTACTTTGATAGAATGAAGCTTCTTTGTTCACCAGTGGGAGTGGGGATCTTTGAGCAGCCTATCTGTCCCTGAAGGAGTGAACTCAGCACAGAATCCTGTTGTTTATTCGCCGTTTTGGGCTAATTCCTAGCTCTTTTAAGTCCCCTCTTTAAAAACCTGCTTTAGCGCGGCTTTGAGCGATTTTGGGCATAGAGCAGCATCGGACAGTGTCTGCTCTTCACTGTTTCCTTTGGAACTGATCTGTATCTCAAAGGAAGCACTCTATTTTTACTTTATAGCCTTTCACTTGCTCTTGGAAGAAATTGTAAAGCAGTAAAACCTCTCTTATACTCTTTTATATACTTAACTGATCCTCCTAGATCAGTCAAAAGTAGTAATCATAAATATCTTGACATGTCCAAAGGTTAGTCTTTTGTGTACACTCCAGTCCAGCTGGTGAATATGGGAATCTTAAGTCAATGTTACAACTGCCTTATGTACACAGACAACCCTCTCCTCCTCCCAACAAACTCAAATATATGTGAGAGATGCAACTATATTGCCAAACTGGAGGCTGACCTCTCTAGACCCATGACTGGCACAGTCAGTCAGGAGAAGAAGGTAACCGCACACACCACAAATCCAGTCTCACATAGACCTATAGCAACAACAAACCAAACACATAAACACGCAAAAACATACACGGAGGCTCTAAATAAAAATCTGCCTAAGCAGCAGAGACCTCAAAAGCAGACACCCAAACAACTGCTACCCCACAACAATACCCACATATTACATAGTCCACAAAGTCGATGTGCCACACAGTCACAGCCTTTAAGGCTAAACAACAAACCTAATACACTTGTAATAGGTGACTCTATAGTCAGACACACTGGCATCCACTCACCAGGCTGAACAAGGAGAAGGTCACTGTAAGCTCTCTGTCTGCTGCCAGGATCCGCCACACAACACATGCACTCAGGTCACTCCAAAGCAAGTACAAATATGACTCCGTCATTGTTCATGCTGGTGTGAATGAACTGAGACGTACCTCCCTGGGCTACATGAAAAGAGACATAGAGGAGCTCTCTGACCATGTAGCCCAGGCTGGTATGACCCTGACCTTGAGTAGCATCTTAACCTCACCAAGAAAGATGCCACAGTATAAAGGCAAAATGATAAGTTTTAACAATTGGCTAAAGTATTGGTGTCATTCAAAGGGGATCCAGTGTCTGTCAGCCTTGGATGACATGCTCGACAAGCCATGTTGCTTCGCTAGGGATGGCTTGCACCTGTCACCCCTGGGCTTTCTAATACTAGCTAAGGCTCTTGCCACCCCCATAGTGCCTTTTTTAGGCAAGGTTCAAAAGACAAACCCACCTCCATCGACAATACAAGGAAAAAGAAACTAAGGGTAATGCTGCTCAACGCCAGAAGTCTAAACCTCAAAATGCACGCACTCAAGACTCTCCTCAGTATGGAGAACATCAATGTCTGTGCAGTAACAGAAACCTGGTTCAAGGCTCCCAAAAGCACCCCAGCACTACCAGGTTATACTTCATACCATGCTTTTCGGCCACAAAACTTGGACTGAACCACAAAAGGAGGGGGAGTATCCATTTACATCAAAAATACCCACACCTCCAGGTTAGTAGCACTGCACGAAGCAACAGAAACCATCCATGTGCAACTAACAGTGAGCAAAACTGCCTTTCAGTTTATAGCCAGCTACAGACCACCCTCCCAAACTCAGGAACCCCACTCGGCCTTCCTGAGAACAGTGGAGAACATGAAGGTCTCTCCAAACACCATTATATTGGGTGACTTCAACTACCCAAACATTGAATGGGTAAACTACTCAAGCCCACACACCCACACCCAATGGTTCCTAGAATTTATAAACTCAAATGCTATGGAACAACTGGTCACCACCCCCACAAGAGGGGAAAACATATTGGACCTGGTCATCACAAACATAGGGACTCTATGTTCCACACCAGAGGTATACCCCTCACTGGTAAGGTCAGACCACAAATTAATCTCACTGGACATCCATATCCCATCCCCACCCCCAGCCAAGGTAACCACGGTGAAGAACCTCTCAAAAGCAAACTTCACACTTCTCAAAACCGAGGTGGTATCCTTCAAAGCCCCTGGGCCAGTGGAAAATACGGCTCAAACCGCAGAATCCTTCACAAATGCATTCTATGGACACCTACAGGAATGTATGGATTGTGCTATCCCAAATAAAACCAAGACTCACTCCTCCAAAGGCAGGAGACCTCTCTGGTGGACCCCAGCCATAAATAAGCTATACAACAAAAGGAGGAAGCTACTACATGATAGAGCAAAATCCCAAAAAGAGAAGGCATTTCTGATCAGTACTAGCAAGAAGCTACGATCCCTCATAAAATCATCTAAGGCCAGCTTTGAAAGAAAAATTGTACAAGATACTAAGGACAATCACAAGGCTTTCTTTAGTTATGTCAGGAACCTGGGCGGCAACTCCCAGATATGCTCCGAGTTAGTGCAAAATGACAAAAAATACACTGAACCCACAGACATTGCGAACATCCTGGCAGACAGGTTCAGTGCAAATTTCTCCCCCCCATCCCCCCCAAAAGAGCAAATCTCCATCCCAACAGAGTGTAGCCTCTCAGACATCACAGATGAACAGGTGAGAGCTGCCCTCTCCAAAGCGAAAAACACAGCATCAATGGGACCGGACGGTGTCCCGGGCTGCATCTTACACGAGCTACAAGATGAACTTAACCCTCACATTAAGTCACTGTTCAAGCTCAGCCTTACCACAGGATATGTACGCAAGGAATGGCATACAGCAATGGTGGTCCCACTCCACAAGGGAGATGCCACAACAGACCCCGAAACTATCTCTCTATAAGCCTGACTAGCCTGGTCTGCAAAGCTATGGAGTGTATCATCATGGAATTCATAAACAATGACATTGGAAACCTTCAGACACTGAATCCTACCCAATTTGGCTTTGTTAAAGGCAGATCTTGCCTCTTGAACCTGGTCGACTTCTTTGAAACAGTTACCAGGGCCATAGATGAAGGGAAGGTAGTCCACACAGCCTACCTGGACCTCTCAAAAGCCTTCAACACAATACCCCACTCAGGAATCATAAATAAGCTCACTAGCTTAAATATCAACCCCTATGTCACAAGATGGGTTGCGAACTGGCTCAGGGATAGAACCTACATGGTCAGAATTGCAGGTGCCTTGTCAGACTCTAAACCAGTCACAAGTGGCGTCCCACAAGGTTCAGTCCTGGGACCTCTCTTGTTCAGTATTTATTTCTCTGAGGTACAGGCAAACATGGGAGGACAATGGCTGACCAAGTTCGCAGATGACTGCAAACTGGGTGCCATAATAGACTCTTCGGCTGACACAAGCATCCTCCAAAAGGGTCTCACAGAGACAGATAACTGGTGCCAAAGCCATGGCCTGAAGCTAAATGCTAAAAAATGAATAGTCATCCCCTTTGGGAAAAACAAAGTGCCCACAGACTAGCACATAGGAGGTAATCCATTAAGTACGGAGGAAGTAATTAGGGATTTGGGGACCCAAGTAGTTAGTAATCTCTCCTTTGACAATCACGTTGCCAAAGTGGTTAGAAAGACCTTCTATATAGCCCACCTCATCACGAAAGGTTTCACATCTAGATCAAGAGAGGTCTTTGTGCCACTCTATTCATCACTCATCAGGCCCATAATTGAATACAGTGTCCCATTTGGGATGTACCTTACCCGACACCTGCAGCAACTGGAAAGACCCCAAAAGTACCTCACCAAGAGGATCAAGGGACTCAAACAGATGCCCTATGCAGTTAGGCTAAAGAAACTCCAGCTTTACTCAGTTGCTTACCGCCTACTCAGAGGCGATCTGTGCCTGACATATAAAGCCATGTCCAACCCAGAACTAATAGACATGCTCCACCTCAAGAAATCCAAATGCCTTAAAGCTACACGCTCCAGAGACTTAAACCTCAGCACAGAAATAAATAGGACATGCTGTACAGACAGATTCATATCCCAGAGACTCCCTTCACTCTGGAACAAAATCCCAGTCCAGGTTAGGCAGAGCCCCTCACTGACCCTTTTCAAGAGAAATCTTGACGAGTGGATGGGAGAGCATAAGTATACCCCCGGGATCTCTTCTGGGTTCCTGCTAGACAGAGGCACAATAAACTAACCGTAAAGGGGCTATATTCTGTGACCTACTATTCAAAGGCACATTCTACAAATCTAAAAGGGTGGTGAAAGCCAAACACACTCTGGCTAGGCTTATAAATGCCCTAGGGCAGATAGCCTAGTATCAACCTATGAACCTATGAACCTAAATATCCCACTGAGACATTGCAATATAGGACCATGCAGAGATTAGGAACTTCACCCTGTGGTCATTGCAATGTATGTCACTATATTGTTCCAACTTTTAAGTATATAAATGGCCATGTATTTGAGGTTAAAAATATATATAGCTGTAATACTGAAGGTATTATTTATGCGTTGAAATGTCCATGTAACCTTGTATATATAGGAGAAAGTAAAAGGAAGTTTAAAACTAGACTGCAGGAGCATGTCAGGAATATTATAAATAATAAAGAAGATAGCTCTGTTGCTAAACATTTTATGTTGGCTCACAATTCGAATCCAAATGGGTTACAAGCCACTATCTTAGAGCATATTATGAAGGGTGTATTTTCTGATGATTTGTATAAAAAGAAGTTGTTATATAAAAAAAGTATTTTCATTTTGAAATATGACACTTTATTTCCTCAGGGTCTGAATGTGGAATGTAACTGGAGGCTTCTCATCTGATGAGAATGTGGTATTAAGTATTTTTTAATGTTTATTGATTAATTGGTTTAGGCTTCTTGTTTAATTGTTAGATGTATTAGGGTATATAAACTGTGTAAGTTATGTGATGTTTTATACTCCTTGAAGGTGGCTGCCGAAGCGCTAGAGGTGCAATAAACTGGTGTTTTAAGTGGATCCCTCGTCTGTGGTCTTCAGTTTTATCTTTTCTTTTTGGTTCATGCAGTGCTCATAGGTAAGTACTTGGCTAGCTGCCCTTGTGGGGCATTTTAAGCCTAGCCAATTTCTCCTTCAAAAAGACAATCAAGGCCTGTACCTTGTCTCTGTGAAGTAAACATCTTAACCATTATACAACCCTCTGATCCATCTTTTGCTAGAACGCTTATTTATTGCACTTTGTTGTTTTGGCTAACCTAGTCTGTTTTGAGGGATTATAGACTAACTAGTAAACTGGATAAAACCATTTTGGAAATAATTTCTCTGCTCTTTGAGGTTCAAGACAAAACTCTGTAAAAATAGGGATTGGTTATAGGATCATAGGATCATGGGAGGTTACTAGGCTAATGGCCCTCGGGCCCTTACAAGCCTAGCTAAGTTAATCCTTGTTTCTAAGAGTGTCTATTATGGGTAGACACTAAATCAGCACCTATTGCCCATTTCTAAGAGGGACACAGGTGGAACCCTCACAGTGAATTTACAGTTTCTTATCCAATCATCCAAATTATGCTTTAAAAGGGTCAACAAGGGGCTCTGTTTAACACAGATTGAAAGTCTGTTCCAGAGATGATGTAACCTCTGCAAAATAAATATATCCCTCCAGCAAGTTCTATTGATGTCACATACCAGGTGAAGGTCCCTTGAGAGTGTGACATGTATATGTTTGACTTGTGGGTGTGTAGAATTTCCATTAAGGCAGAGTTGGATATTGCCCTTTATGCAAAGCACAGGTTGCCTCTGAGCAATCTGTGTGACACATAGTAAAGAGACAGTGATTTCAGTCTGTCTGCATATGACATTTGCTGAAGACATTGGATTTTCTTTGTTAAGAAACCTTTTTTGGTCTCTGCATGTGCTTAGAGAGGTACATACCAAAGGAAGCATTATACTCAATTATTGGCCCAATGTGGAAAAATACAGGGGGTTATAACCTCCTTTTTTCTGGAGGCAAGGTCCTTACGTATGAGGTGAGTAACATGGAATGCCCTTCTTACTACTGTGGAGACATGGTGATCAAAGATAAGGTTGCTATCAACCTGTGTGCCCAGGTCTCTCACTAGTGATTGCATGCTTAACGTTTTGATATTTATGGAGTAGTTTGCAGGAACATCACCCTTTTTGAAGGGGATGATAATGCATTTTAAGTCCATGACTTCGGCACCAATCATTATTCTGTGTAAGTTCTTCTTGCAGGATATTGTCATCATTAGGGGACTTAATGACCACTCTTAGTTTGCAGTCATCTGCAAACTTTATCAGCCATAGACCTTTAGTTTTTTCCTGTACTTCGGAGAAGTATATTCCAAACAGTAGGGTCCCCAGAACAGACACCTGTGGTACACCACTGGTTACTGATCTGCTGGAAGAGATATCTGCTATTTTGACTGTGTGAGTTCTATTGGTGAGATAGTTTGCAACGCACCTGACAATATATGGGTTGATACCCAGCTGGGTGAGTTTATCAATAATGCCTGAGTGGGGGGATGGTGTCAAAGGCCTTGGCTAAGTCCAGGTAGGCCGAATGTACAGTTCTACCTTCATCAAGGGCTTTAGTGACAGTCTCAAAGAAGTCCACCAAGTTTAATAGGCAAAATCTCCCTTTAATGAAGCCAAAGTGTATATGGTCAAATGTTTGTAGATTACCTATATCTTTGTTGATGAGGTTTTGTCTCCCTCATAGTGCTTTTTATTAGGCAAGGTCTCAAAAACAAAACATGCAATGGGAAAATATACATCACAAATAAAGTAAGGGTTATGCTGCTAAACCCTAGCAGTTTAAATCAAAAGCTGCAGTCTCTGACATTATTGCTTTCCTTGGATGATGCAGACATTTTTTTCAGTCATAAAAACCTGGTTCAAGGCCACAGAGTGTCCCAGCCTTGCAAGTCTACAATGCCTTCCACACCTTCAGACCACAAAATAAAAGTGTGAGTACCAAAGGTGGTAGAGTATCTATCTATATTAAAGATAAATAATTGTCCACGCTGGTTAGACAAGATAACTCTATGGAATTACTCCAAGTTCAGATTACCATGGGTAACCCCCCCCCCCCAAGTCCTGCTAGTCACAGATCCCCCTCCATGAACCATGCTGCTCATGCAGCTTATTTGGCTTTATTTGAGCCAATCAAAATACAACCTAACACTCTTGTCATGGGGGATTTTAAGTATCCTACCATCAAGTGGAAAATCTATGCAAGCCCCAACTTACTTGCGCAAAAGTTCCTTGATTTTGTTAACTCAAATGCCCCAAAACAAATTGTAGAAAATCCTACAAGGGGCTCAAATATACTTGACCTGATTCTCACCATATGCGCTACCATAAGTGTAGGACCCTCAATTGTAAAATCTGATCACAAGTCAGTCACATTTGAAGTAGCAATAACTCCAGAACCATCAGAGGTGAAGTCAGATTAAAGAACTTCAACAACGCCAACTATACCCACCTAGTGGTTGGCATAAATGATTTCCAAACCCCAGTCCACAGATGGTCTTGACAACTATGTTAAAGTATACTCTGATGCCCTGTATCAACACTTATACACATGTATAGACTCAGCTGTGCTGGATAAGACCAAAGTAAGAGTATCAAGAAAGAACAAGCCACCCTGGTGGACATCTCACATAAATAAATTATACAACAAGTGTAAGAAACTGTTGTCTAAGAATACCAAAGGGAGGTCCCAGCACTGGAAAAGAACCTTCCCAAGCCTAAATACACAAATAGACAACTTATAAACTCTTTTAAGGGCAACTTCGAGAAAAATGTAGCAAACACAGTTAAGGATAACCATAAGGCTTTCTTCAGCTACATCTGTTGCCTAAAAGGTAGGACTCAGATGTGTGATGAACTAATGACAAATGATATCACACACACTGATCCTGCAAAAATTGCTAACTTACTAGTGGACAGGTTTGGTGAAAATGTCTCCCCTTTATCCCCTCCAAACATATCACAAACCATACCTCCAACAGCTCCCCCTATATATCTAAAGAACTGGTCATCAAAGCTCTGTCTAAAGCAAAAAAATACAGCCTCTATGGGTCCATAACTGAGTATGACGCCCCTTTTGGAATGTACCATACAAATCACCTGCAACAATTGGAGATACCTCAGAGGTTTCTAACTAAGAAGATCAAGGGACTCCAGCATGTGCCTTACACAGATTGACTAAAGTCCCTTTCACTCTACTCATTATCACTGACTTCTTACAGGAGACTTATGTGTGGCTTACAAAGGAATCTACAACCCAAACCTAATGAATTTGCTGCACGTCCATAAATCAAACAGGACTAGAGCTATCTGTTCCAGGAACCTAAATATGGCCTGTGACTAGAATAGGACATGCTGGAGGGACATATTTGTCTTCCAGTGACTCCTGCATCTTTGAAGTAGCCTGCCAATTCATGTAATGCAGAGCACCTTTATGACACCGTTCAAAACGAACTTGGAAGAGTGAGTGGGGTACCATAAATTCTTATCAGGGATAGCACCTGCAACCCTCTAGGATATGGGCAGTCATTACTAAATACAATCCTGGGTATGACTAGAGTATTTATGGTATTTTATTAGGATGAAATGGCTAGGTTTGAAATGACATCCGGGTTGATAGCCTAGTAACCTCCTATGATCTTATGAGCTTATGATACACTTTGTAAGTCTAACCTGGCTGACACAACCACTGGAGGTAAGGAAGTCTGAATTGCTATTATGTTTTCCTTCTCCCTACCAGTAATCATTCATACTTGCAATCCATTAGCAGCAAACACTGAGGTTGTGCCTGCAGTATGTTTACTTCTGCAACACGGAGCCAAATATTTGTGATTCAGCAATTCTAATGGGTTCATACATCATTTGCATCAGCACCATGCTCACAGCCCTGAATGTACACTACAAAAATGGAAGCATGTAGCTAGGGAATCTGAAGATGAGGAGACTTGTTTACATGGATAACAGAGAAGAAGATATTACTTTGTGATGTATCTGCACAGAAGACTACTGATCTTGATAAGGTATGATTGCATTTTTCAGTTATTAACTAGATATGCTCACATGTCACTAAGAAACATCTTTTATATGTATATGGATTAGCAAATGCCACTTTTATCTGTATGGACTTCTTAAAAGTTTACTGATGGCATAGGCATGTTTTTCAGGGCATTTTACTTTCTCAGATGCATAGTCTTATTAACTGTCATCACAAGTGCTAATGTTACAACTGTTTTTCTTTTTACACTCTTCTGTTGTTATTTCAGTGAAATGTACATGTATTATTGTCAATAACACAGGGGTGTTAGCCTTCTAGAATGACTCATAGACACCTCTAGGGGAGTGCTGGCCACAGGTAGACATGACTGCAATTGCATAAAATTGAATGTTCTGTGGCAAATGTGTACACATGTTTTTAGGGCAATTTATCTGATAGCACTTTTAGTAAGTCACTGATGAGTTTTTTTACCATAATGTGTCATCTGCCTGTTGTTTTGGGTATGGGGAAGCCAAATTCCATTTCTGTTTTGCACAAACAAAATTGTTTATATAGAGGTTTGCTTTGCTGTTATTTATCCATGTTTTATTTCCAACCTTGTTTTGTGTGTAATTGTAATGCTACAACCACATAAATCCTTTTTTATATTTGAATATCTTGACTATTTTTTGTTTCTCCAGTGAGTAATATTGAAAAACTAGATTTTATGTGGTATATCTAAGCAGGACTATTATTTATGTGATACTTATGTGCATTATCCATTTATGTGTTTTATGTTAGCTGTCTCCAGCCTTTTTTGCACCAAGGACTGGTTTCATGTAAGACAATTTTCCACAGATCAGCCATTGTGTGTGCATTAAAGTGCATAGTTATTTATTTATTTATTTATTTATTTGTCATTTGTTTACCGGTGAGGTCTGACTGGACTAGAAGTAAGTTTTCAGCTGAGACCTGGGGAGAAAAGCTCCAAAGTACAATTAAAAGTCAATTGGCAATAGTTACCAAAACAAAAAGAAGTGTACATTCTGCTTAACAGCATAACATTGACCTACTATGGTTGTGAGGTATGTAAACCTAATGGCAACCTTATTGACTTTCTAAGTTTATAAAAGCAATATTTAAAATGTGTCCCTATTATTTGTGGCTCTGTCCAGATTTATTGTGCAAGAGGTATAGTGCATACCTCTCAACCTCTTAGACTAAACCAAAAAATTTTGACAAGGCCATAAATAATGGAGGGACAAAAGCACAAAAATAGGAACACATTTTAAATATAGAGTTAGATAGTTGATAGAATAACAGGTTGTTTGTTAGTATGAATTTTATGAAGGGTATGAAGCCTGAAACTGAAATGTATGTCATTATTTCCTGACTTCAATCTTTAATGTCTTGCCAATGATTTGTCAGAAAACCACAATTATATTGAAAACAGATCCAAATATAGGAGGAAAAAAATCTGGACTGATAATCTGTACACGTGAGAGGTTTGGTTGAGTGGTATGGCTGAGAGGTAAGCAAACCTAATGGCCGCTGTATAGACTTTTTAAATATTACTCTTATAAACTTAGAATCTGTCTCTATTATTTGGATCTGTCCAGATTTATTGTGCAAGAGGTTAAGTGATATGCTCGAGAGGTACACAATCATTGCTGCTGCTGTTACTGCTAGGGATCACATACACACACACACACACACACACACACACACACACACACACACACACACACACACACACACACACACACACACTTTTTCCAGTTTGCTAGACTTTTATTTTACACTCACTAAACAGGAAAAGCACTGCTTAGCAAGTGTAAAATAATGGCGTGATCAATCTCATTGCTTATTCTCTCTCATACACACATAGTCTCTTCTTTCACACAGACATACTTTCTGATTTCAGGTACGCATTCACTCACACATGCAGACAAACACAAACACACTCATAAACATACATACACACGTTCATTTTTTCATTTCACTCTGTGGCTGGTGGCACAGTACCAAATGATCCACTGCCCAGTACCAGTCCACAGCCCGGTGGTTGGGGACTGCTGTTTTATGTCAGCTAAGAGTATGGCACCCAGGTGTCCCAATTCCCACAAACCTCCCTTCAGTGACCCTGAGAATGAAGTAATTGTCAAAGCATTTATGCAACATGGTACATTTCTGCTTGAGAGGGGACATGTCAATATATCTGGTAGAATGCTAATTTGGCAGCAGGTAGTGACTGATGTAAATGAAGTTAGTGGCCAGAACAGGACATATGATCAGGTGCATCATAGGGCCACTGACATGATAGCTACAGTGGCCCATGAATGAATGGCTAAGGACCTGCTACAGAGTCACCTTTGACACCAAGTGAAGAGTTCCAGTCCACTAGCAGGGATCCAGAAAGCTCAGTTGAAACTGCACAGCAGCATGTGATTGATGTTGGGTCTGCTCTTTCAGGGAGGACAAGTATGTCCCATGAGGAGCTTCCAGGTAGGTTTACCTATCTCAACTGTTAAATACTTCTTGTATAGTAAAATATTGAGAGCAATACTTAAGTTTTGTTTAATATATATATATATATATATATATATATATATATATATATATATATATATATATATTTATCTATCTATATATATATATATATATATATATATATATATATATATATATATATATTTGTTGGGGGGATAGTTGTAGATTGATACAGTTAACAACACATTCTGGTTGATTGCACATGGGCTTGGGGTGGAGATGTCATTCAAATTATTCTTAAAAGTATCTTTAATGGACATATTAAAGGGCAAAAAGTTGTAACCCCTGTGTTAATGTTAATTGTGATTATGGTGTCCTTGCCTTTTGATTAACGTCTTCCAGGACCATCCTCCATAGGGACCCTAGAATCATCTGCACATGGTAAGCCAAATATTTTTATGTCAGTACTGAAAGAAATATTTATTTTACCCATATGGGTGACGTGGAAGTCAAGACTGTTGTGTGTATTGCTGTACAGTCTGTAATAGTGTCACCACTGTTAGTTTATTAGCATATATTGGACTATGGTAGCATAGGTATTAATTTCTTTCTTGTTTTAGTTGCTTATTATCACAGATGATCCTAACAATGGACGTGTAGGACTCTTACCACCTGATGTCAGAGTATCAGCAGACTCTGATGACCCATCCATCCATCCTCAACCCCTTTTCCCATTTTGCACATGGGATCAGGGTGTAACTTCTGCAGTGACAATCATCTTGAGCCAAGGTTTACACTTTCGGGTGGCTAGCCCTGCAGTGGTAATTCATTTGTATCACTCACTCGCACACACACTCTCATCTGCAGCCAATTTAGAGTGTCCAATCAACCTATTGCATGTCTTTGGAATGTGAGAGGAAACTGGAGTGCACATAGGAAACCCAAATGACCGCAGGGAGGGTATGCAGACTCCGCACAGAAGGCACCCCAGCTGAGAATTGAACCAGAGAACCTCTTGCTGTGAGGTGACAATGCTAACTACTGCACCACCACGGCACCCTATGGCAGCCAAACACAGGCACAGTTGGGGATGCAGAGGTTGAATCTGATACTGAGGTTGACATTCAGCCACCCCATGTGATTTCATCAGACAAAGCCAGTAGGCCTATGCCAACTGATTCCAGTGAGCCCTCACATATTGGACAGGTGGACAGTCAGGGTAGTGTGGTTACTGTGGTTTCAGTGTCTATTGACTCTGGCCATAGCCAAAGTGTGGGTAAGGAGCCATGCCGAAGTGCTGTTAGGGGTGCTCAGAGAAAGTCTGCTGTCCATCCTCAACCTGATCCAGGTGTGTCTTCCCGTGCTACTCAACATATGTTTAGGGCCATCATGGAGGTATAGGCATGTTCCAATAGGTCCTCCAGAGAAATGCTTAGTGCTGTAGATGTTGCACAAGCAGCCATGTGTGACTGCCTCCACCATTTTGCTGATTCAATCGATTGGATGAATGACACATTGGAACGGGTGGTGTCTGTGATAGAACGTCTGCTCAGAGAGGGAGTGCACCCATGTGGGCATAGATCAGCCACATCATCTGATGTTAGCCAATGTGGCCATCCTGTTCACACTCCCTTAGTGACACAACTTCCACTGCTCCATCAGTGGTTGAAGTGTCCACATCCAGAAGTGGCAGGCTATGCAGTCATGGTCCTGGGTATTCTCAGCAGGAGAACTCATCCATCAGACTTCAGTCACATTCAGGTAGCAGCAGTGCATCTGTCTGTGGGCAGGGACATGCCAGTGCAACTCTAGGCAGAGCCAGTTCTGATGGTCCGGTATGGAAATGATAAACTGCCACCTCTACCATGCATGGCTCAGGTCTGTCTGACATACCAAGACGTAGAGCTAGCACAGAGCTTTGCTGTGCTCTTGCAGACACTCACATACAAATTTCACCTGGAGGGCCCATACAGACACACACACACACACACACACACACACACACACACACACACGCACACAATAGTTACATGGTTCAGCCATGAGGCTTAAAGCTCATTCTGCCTCAGTGGCAATTTTTTATTTTATCCAAATGTCTGTCAGTTTCTCTTTCTTACTCACATGCACTCCACTTACTCACCTTTTGTGTCAGCCTAGGCTTCCTGCCTACCCAGCCCTACCCACACAGACAGAACACATTATGCAAGTGTTGATAACTATGCCATATCCAGGTGTATATTAGAACACCAAAAAGACCAAATGTCAAATGGCTTAAAACTCGAAAATGCCATTCATCGAGGTGTTTTTTTATTTTTTTTGTGAGATCGCAGTACAATGAAGATCAGGAAATTTGCCCTTTCCTCACTGTAGTTCAATCTAAGAGTTGGTATATATAATCAGTGGGGGTATGGGGGTGCAACCCCACACTAAAGTGATTTCAATGAACGGCATTTTCGGGTTTTAAGCAGTTCGACATTCTGTCTTTTCGGTGTTCTAATATAGACCAGCCATAATCTTGTTTTCTATCTTTTGGATTCAGGGATACATAAGCTTTATCTCTGATGCTCAGGGTGCATAGCAAGCTTTGTCTCTGATGCTCAGGGTGCATAGTTGACTTAGTGCTTAATACATTTGTGTTTGTGATGTTGTTTTGCTAATTGTACTTTTTGCATATTTTGGTCTTATAAAGTGGGACAGTTGATAAAATCACAACAGTTTTTGCTTCAGTATTTTTAAGAATCTTCTGACGTTATGAAGTGTGAAACTTGAAATGTGTCTTAATGATTTCCCAGTACAAAAGTATGAGACCAAACTGAGGACATTCGGTGATCATCGGTACTTATTGAGAGTTATGAATGTGTGACTCTTTCTTGCCTGAGAACTATTAGTTGACAGACAACACATGTATTCACATAAGTCCATGCTGTCACATGTTAAAGTCATTGCTGTACAAATGACTCACCTTTTACTTACTTACATTACCAAGTAACAATATGCAAGAATATTCCATTCATTTGTATTATCACACAATTCTGTTTTAACACTCCGGGTTCAACATTTACTTTATAAATCCATAAGTTGCTGCAGTTTTAGTTCAGTGCTGAGTCTGATGCTAGGAGTACACAGCATCCATGTTACTATATGTATGTGCACATAATTAAGGTTTTATCCCCTTATGTGGTGAGTGAGTCTGATATGCATTGCCTCTAAAGCAATGCAAGGACATATTGAGTATACCTACATTTGCCTACACCAACAGCAGCTGTTGGTTCCCCCTCTAACTCCTCACCTACATGAAGCTGTGGTGACCTAGCCATTGGTGGTGGAATGCATGTCCCTTCCCCTTGTTGATCCTGCTGAAGCTGTTTTCTCAGGCTGATGTTGTGAAGCATGGCACAGATGGTGAAGATTTCAGTACATGTATGTGTATTGTACTGCAGGGCTCCCCTAGATGTATCTAGGTACCAGAACCACAACTTCAGCAGCCCAAACACATGATCTATAATATTTCTGGTTTGAGCATGTGCTTCATTATAACATTCTTCAGCAGGTGTGTGATTATTTCTGATCGGGATCATCAGCCATGGTTCCAGTGCATAACCTACATTCCACAGTAAATGACCCTGTGGGATATCACCCCTAGTAAACATCTGATACAGTTGGCAGGTGTGCCAGATATGTGCATCTTAGTAACTGCTTGGGTTGCCAGCATACACATTTAAGATGATTCCCTTAGCATTACACACAACTTGGCAGTTAATAGAGTGGAAACCATTTCTATTTATATAGACCTTTCCCTGTTCCCCAAGAGGTAACTTAATTTCTATATTTGTACAATCTATGGCACCCAGTACTTTTGGGTAGTGTGCTACAGGGTAGAACTCCTGCATATGTGTGGCCCTGTCCTCAGGAGTATGGGAAAGATATATGTGGTCACTGGCATGTTGGAGCATAGCATTTAGGAATTGATGGATGATCCTGGATGCTAATGCCTGTGACACCCCTAGCATGTCCTCTGTTGGTCTTTGAAAGGTTCCTATAGCTTAACGTCTAAGTGTAACACATATCTTCTCCACTGGAATTGGTTCCCCTTGGTTTGCCCTGGGTCTGTGTTGAGGAAGATGGAGGTTGCAGAGCTCCTGTAGTGTGTCTCTATCTACTCTGTAGTGGTCTACAATTTCCATCTCATGCAGACTGTGATGAGTTAAACGGGATCTAAAAACTCTTATCTTTCTTGGCCATGATCCACTAGCAGCAAAAGCAGCATAGACTTCAGCCTGTTGCACATACACATAAATTAAAGCAACAGCAGCCCCTAACATTCTTTCTGTGGCTGTATTCCAATAGGACTGAGTCTACACAGTTTCTTTATAGCTTGTGGAATAGCTCCTCCATCTTGGATTGGTTGATTAGCATACAATTCAGCTGCTTATGCTGTAATTAGCATGCCATGATGTTTAGACAATTCTACACACCACGTAGAGCCATTTGCTGAAATGATATCCGTGCACTACTGTGTGCACGTCATGCTGCGACATACACATGGTCTTAGCGGACTGTGTAGGGTGTATTGAATCTGCCCCTGGTGTACTGTGCTGAAATTATTTGGACAGAAATTGCCATAAATGCTATAATTGCATTCATTCAGATAAAATAATTGGTATAATAAAAACAAATGATTCAGGGAGAGATTGTTAATTGTACATAATCTCCTGGTAAAGCACTAAAACAGTTTATATGAACCTATAAAATCATGGAAGTCTGATGTCTCACATGAAATAATATGAATAAATGAAAACTCTGAGTCAATTTTCAATTCAGGTGATACAACAATTATTAGAATGAAGTATGATCTTATTTCATCAATTAACAGTAAGAACTTAAATAGAGCAAAAGGACAAAGAAAAACAACAACAGCAATAGAAAAAGCTAAGAGAAGTAGTAAAACAAGTGATATTACAGATTAAAGCAAAATAACTGATGCATCTGGTACAGATGAAAGCAAAATAGCTGATGCATCTGGTAGTGATTTGGATTTATCAAAAACAAGTCAATAAATAAACATGGATAACACTGGAAGAGCAAGTTATATGATGAAGTCAATGTGGAAAAGAAAAGTATAAGTAACACGTATGATGAGCTAGTTAAACATCTTGATTCATCTCCCATAATGCTGTATTATAATTATAAATAATGACAAAGCTCATCAGAACACTACAACTGGAGATAGTGAATCTTAATCTATTGGGTCTAGGGGTGGTAAGAGTTTAAGGCAACTGGATGACATGCTTAAAAGATAACCATAACAAAAAAAATAATCATAAGAGCTCTTGGTGGCCTTCAGTCTTGTCCAAAATTGGAATTACCTGAATCGGAAGAGAAGAAACAAAAAATGAGACCAAGTACCTTAAACACCAGCTGCAATTATCACCTCTAGTAAACAAGCAATCAACACTATAAACAAAGATGAAATCATAACATTAAACAATTTTACATTTAGATCTATCCAACTGTCTTTTGTTGACATTGATAAAAATTTGATTATAATATCCTTATTGCCAGGATTTAAGTTAATTGCTATCCGGCATTGTTAAAAAATTGTGTCAAGGTTAGCATATGTATAAATACTGTCTTTTACATGTATGCATTATTTATCTAAAATACACCCGCCTTAATTCATATGAGGGTAGCTATATTAGACATTATAAAATGAACAAAAACTGAAAAAAGGGAGTAGTTTTGAAAAAAGTATTCCTGACAACCTGACAATGTATTACATATATATATATATATATATATATATATATATATATATATATATATATATATATATAAGTCTACTTTTCTTTGTAAAAATTTCATTATGCAAAAAAGAAAAGTAGAAGCCCACATACGCGAAAGTGCACTTTTGTGAATATCGGTTCAACGAACTGGTAAAGAAACAAAACAGGAAACATTGCACTGCTGAAGCACACTACAGTGGGGAAAAGGGAATTTACCTGTTTCCCCACAGTAGTGCAATCTCAAAGTTAGTATATTTAACAATGTTTTTTCTCTTTCCTTTTTATATTTTTACCGATTCGTTGAACCGATATTCACAAAAGTGCACTTTCGTTTAAGTGCACTTTCACGTAAGTGGGCTTCTACATTTATTTTTCGAAATAATGAAATTTCAACAAAGAAAAGTAGATCCATATATACATATATATATATATATATATATATATATATATATATATATATATATATATATACAAATGCTCTGATTTTTAACACTTAGCTGCGGGAACCTAAGTGTGATAAATTAAGTTGATTAAATACTGTAAAGAATTTATTACCAACTACAGATAGGTAGGGATCGCCACAGCAGAACTCCAGTCTGCTAATGATTGGCAGTGGATTTTTATGGTGCTGAGTTGCCTGCCCAATGCCCAACCTTCAAAGAAGGCACACCCATTCACACATGCACCTACCTGCATGTCTTTAATGTCACTCGACCACGGGGAGGACATGCAGACTCCACACAGGAGGTGCTCCAGCTGAGAATCAAATGGGAGAACCTCTTGCTGTGAGGCAACAATGCTAACTCCTGCACCACCGTTTTAAATAAAATTCCAACCATAATACGAGGAATGAATCTGATAACATTCAAACTGTGTACTTTTGTATTACATGAAGCATTAATAATGTCTTATAAACCAAAAGAATCCACCACGATGTTTGAAAATGTAGAAAGCTATTTATTTCAACGAAACTGGATTAAAATGAGCGCTTTTATTGTAATATGTATATATTTTTATGTAGTTATGGTATTATAAATGATATAATACACTTTCAGAAATTATTTTGAAAGATTTTGTTATCTACGTTGGCATTTTCTATAGTCTATAGTAATTGTTTTAAGAACTGAAAGTAGAATCAATGTTCTGTCTCTTTTAATACTGAGCAGTATGACTAATTATTTAATTGAATAATGAAGTTAATTGAAGCAATAGTCAGTATTTGAATTTGTATATAAGACAAGGAGTTTTTACATTTTGTTATAATCTGATGAAGCATACTTGGAGTATGTGAAAGCGCTCGTTTTAATCCAGTTTCGTTGAAATAAATAGCTTTCTACATTTTCAAACATCGTGGTGGATTCTTTTGGTTTATAAGACATCATTTCATTTGATACAAGTGGAATCCTTTGGATGGTAACTGTCTGCTTCATACTAATGAAGCATTAATAACAAAAGGTATGAGTTATTTGTCATAATTTCTTATGAAAACTGCAAATCTGTAGCAATTGCAGAAGTTTGGAATAGTAGGGTGCTTATAATCCAAACTGGAATGTGTGTGAAAGGAAACATCTGGATCGTACTATTCATTCACAAATTAATTGAAGCTCACTTGGTAGAAATACATATTGATCAAGATATTTTAGTTGTGAACAAATCACATAATAGGTGTTGTGGAAATTAGGGACTAGTCACTTATTATAGCAGCTACTCAATGGACTCAGACACATGGTTCATAGGTTCATAAGTTGGTACTAGGTTATCGGCCCTAGGGCCTATCCAAGCCTAGCCATAACAATTCCCTGGCTATTTCTTCCCACACTGTTTACTTCCCTGGACCCCTGTCTAGCAGGATGACTGACGTGATCCCTGGGGTGAATTTCTTTTCTCCCAACCAATCGTCAAGGTCCCTTTTGAAGAGGGCCAAAGAGGCGCTCTGCTTGACATGTATGGGCAGTCTATTCTAAAGTCTGGGGAGTCTCTGGGTCAGGAACCTATCCCTCCAGCATGTTCTGTTTATTGTGATGACAAGGTTTAGATCCCTGGAGCATGTGGCTCTGAGGGATTGGGATTTCTTTAAGTATAGCATGTCCAACAGCTCTGGGATTGACATGGCAGTGTATGTTAAGCAACGATTGCCTCTCAGTAGATGATATGCAATGGAGTATAGCTGGAGTTTTTTAAGGCTGTCAGCATAGGGCATCTGCCTTATGCCTGTGATTCTTTTAGTGAGGTATTTCTGCTGCCTTTCCAGTTGTTGCATATGTCTTGAGGGGTACATACTAAATGAGGCATTGTATTCTATAATGGGTCTAATGAGGGATGAGTACAGTGGGACAATGACCTCCTTTTATCTGGATGAAAAGCCCTTTGTGATGAGGTGTGCCACATAGAAGGATTTCCTGACTGTTGTGGCAATATGGTTGTCGAAGGTGAGACCACTGTCCACCTGTGTCCCTAAGTCTCTTATCACACTTTCAGTGTTTAGTGTATTGCCACCTATGTGGTAATTCACGGGTACATGTTTTTTCCTAAAGGGGATATCTTTACATTTCTTGGCATTGAGCCTGAGCCCATGGCTCTGGCACCAAGCATCTGTTTCTGTAAGGCCCTTTTGTAGAATATCAACATCATTTGGGGATTCAATAATGGCTCCCAGTTTGCAGTCATCTGCAAACTTTGTTAGCCAGAGTCCCTTAGTGTTGTCCTGTACTTCAAAGAAGTAGATGCAAAACAAGAGCAGTCCCAGGACTGAACCCTGAGGTACTCTACTTGTCACTTGTCTGGAGCTGGATTTGGAGTCAGCTACTTTTACAGTGTGGGTTCTGTCAGTAAGCCAGTTGGCAACCCATTGAGTTATATAGGGATTAATGCCCAGCTTAGTAAGTTTATCTATGATTCTAGAGTGGGGGATGGTGTCAAAGGCCTTGGTGAGGTCCAGATAGGCTGTGTGGACTGCCTTACCCTCGTCCATGGCTCTGGAGACTGATTCAAAGAAGTGAATCAGGATCAGGAGACAAGATCGGCCCTTCACGAATCCAAACTGGGTGGGGTCCAGTGTTTGAAGGTTGCCAGTGTCTTTGTTTATAAGTTCTATGATAATACATTCCATGGCCTTGCAGATCAGGCTTGCCAGACTGATGGGGCAGTAGTTCCCGGGATCCAAGGTGGATCCGCCTTGTGGAGTGGTATAACTGTAGTTGTGGCCCACTCAGTGGGCACAAAGCCTGAGGTGAGGGTATGATTAAACATGACACTTAGGTGAGGTGCCAGTTCATTTTGTAGATCATGTAATACACAGCCCAGGATGTCATCTGGTCCCATGGATGCTGTATTCTTAGCTTTGGAGAGTGCGTTTACCGGAATTTGGCAATTGCCTGGTATTGAGATAGGCCATTTAGGGGGTGAGAGGGGGTGAAGTTGGCAATGAATCGATCTGCCAGGATACTGGCAATATCCTTGGGCTCAGTATATTTAATGCCATTCTGTTGTAGCTCAGAGCAGATCTGAGCATTGCCATTTAGATTCTTGACATAGTTATAGAATGCCTTGTGGTTGTCTTTGGAATCTTTGGCAATTTTATTTTCGTAACTAGCTTTGGAGGATTTTATGAGAGATCTCAGCTTCTTATTGAGGCTGGTAAGGAAGTTTTTTGCATCCTGGGATGTTTCCTCTTTTCTGCAAAAATTTCTTCCTTTTGTTGTAAAGTTTGTTTATGGCAAGGGACCACCAGATTGGCTTCCTTTTTTGGAGGAGAGCATCTTGGTTCTGTTTGAGATAGCACGATTCATGCATGAGTGGATGTGCTCATACAGTGCCTTAGAGTAGGACTCAGCAGTCGAACTTTCAGTTCCCATCTGCATGGGCGTCATGAAGTTTGTCACTTCTGACTTGAGTAGCATGAAATTGGCTTTGGAAAAGTTTTTTATGGAGGTTTCTATGGTGATTTTTTAAAAGTGCTTAATGTTGTGCATTTCAATATTGCAAACTTTCATTGTGTAATTTTGATGATTTGTCTAGTTGTTTTCAGTATTTAAATTTCACTTATATGATAATTCAATAAAGTGAAGCAGACCCACATATATATGGATCTACTTTGACCCATCAAAATTTCACTTTACCAAAACTTAAATAAGCGATCCCACTTCATCAAAAGTGCTTTTAAATGAAAACGCACTTTTGCGAAACTCAGTACACCGAGTAGTTGTTTATGATTGAGGTACAATGAGGATAAGGGAATATTCCCTTTTCCCCACTGTAATGCAATATCGGAATTAGTATGTATAAATACCAGGGGTGTGGGGTGCGCAGCCCCCACGTGGGGTATGCATAAATGCGTTTGTTTTATTTTTTTGTGTGTTCTTTGTTTTTATTCAGTGTACTGAGTTTTGCAAAAGTGCATTGTCATTTAAACACACTTTCGCTGGAGTGGGATCAATTATTTAAGTTTCAGTATAGTGTAATTTTGATGGGTCGAAGTAGACCACACACACACACACACACACACACATATATATATATATATATATATATATATATATATATATAATTTTTTTTTTCATGTGTTTCCTGGGTTAAGAAGAAAATAATTGCTTGCTGTGTTTTGCTGATAATGCAGAATATTTCTTAAAATCTTAGTTGTAGACCCCCATCTAGAACCTCCAGATTATGCAGAAGTAGCCTATAAAACAAAAAAAAACGAAACACAAAATATAATAGAGCATGTCTTTAGACTACTGAGAGGACACTTCTGCTGCCCAAAACATCTGTAGAAGTACTTCATTGTAGTACAGATCTGTGAAGAATTTTTTAGTAATGTGTGCCATGTTGCATTAGCATGTTATTGCTAATCTTGGAGTGGGAGCAAGTTACCATGGTGTGATGGGGCTTGAACAATAAGAAAGTTACATAACTATGATATAGCGCATGTCCACTCTCCTGGATATATCAAGTGTTAATCCTGGTATGTACGGTTGCCCATGAAATGGTTGACACCATGACCAGGGTGGCAGCCTGGGTACTCTCATAGAAGAAAGGGATGTCATCCCAGCCATAATCTGTGTAGTTAAATTTGGGATGGTTATCGGTCCACATTCAAACAATGGGAATGGTAGATGTGACTACTGGAAGCAGACCAGAAGGTGGTTGCAATGTGTCCCATGAAGACACCATTGGGGATAATATTTGCTAACAGTCATCTCAACAGAATTTTGAGCTCTCTGTCCTTTTAATTTGTGTCACTATGCTGTCCATGTACATTATTCACAATCCACAGAGCACATTCACTATCTACACAATACTGTGGGTATGCAGCTATTTGAGTCTGGACGACTGACTTGCACATTTGGCAGTTAATGCCAAGTGTTATAAACTTATTAGGGATGCTCCTGGAGCCATGGCAGTGACTAATCCCTTGAGTCTGTCTCAAATGGAGGATATGCAGTGTCAGTAATGCAACAGATACCATACTAACCTTTGGTATTGGAAGATCAGAAGTGTCTAGGTTCTGTTCTTACTCCAGGTGATTGGAATACTGGCACTGCAGTGCAGTATTAGGGGATGCTGCACTCAAGACTGTTCTATCCTTTGAATGAGATATTAAACTGAGTTCCCATCTGCTTGAGTTGATGGTAGTTTCAGTGGATGTAAAAGATGACACAGCACCTATCAAAAATAGTAGGGAAAGTTTTGTAATGCACTGGTCAAATTTACCCTGGTAGTATAAATATGACTGTGAATCTTCCCTAGAAAGAAGACACTAGCCAAGTGAGACTTAGCCTATCAATGAAGGATAATAAAAATGAAATTAAAAAAATATTTAAATGAATAAATAAATAACTATCCATACCCCAGAGAAGGTGGACATTTCCAGTGCTGTGTATACTGGGGGCACAGCTGCAACCTATGTGGGACTCTTGAGTACAAGGCATCTGTCATACGCTGGTGAGGCTGCATGTTCTGCCTGTACTTTTCCAAGGACATCTGTAATGGTGGTTATAGGTGTCTCCTTATCCTGTATTGGTGTTGACAGTGCCTCTATGTTATCAGACTGATTTACCTTTTGCCATTGTCATCATCAGCAGCAGCAGTAGCAACAATGGCAGTCACTGGTGCCCTATTGTCTGCAAGCCTATGTTTACTTTTGCTGGAGCCTCTGCCAGTTTAATTTGTGAAAGCAAGAACACCCATGACATCATTGTCTGCCAATACATATATACCCTTATAATCCTCTGTAGCATGCATGCTACTAGTAGTGACTGCGCTGCAACAGGTGACACACTGGCATTGGATGTAGAAAACTGTGGGGTCTATTCCCATGCCAGGTAGTGGATTGCTAACACTGCAATGCAGTATAAGGGAGGTGCTACACTCCTGACTATGTCATCTTTTATATGAGATATTAAACTGAGATCCCATTTGCTTGAATTAGTGGTAGTTCAGATGGATGCAAAAAATTTCAAAGTATTTATGGATAAGAATAGGGGTTCTTTATTTAAAAAAGTATGTACAACACTATTTACAAACTTACATAGTTACATATTAAACTGAGATCACATCTGCTTGAATTAGGGTAGCTCAGGGATACAAAATATCTCAAAGCATTTATTGATAAGAATACAGGTTCTTTATTTAAAAAAATATGTACAATACTATTTACAAACTTACACAATTACATATTGATAAATGTATATAGTTTGCAATTTTTCATTCCTTTCCATTGTTGTAATACAATCATATACATCTATTGCTTTCAATTACTACATTAAACATTCATTATTTTATTTGAACCCCACTCCTTTTTTCACAACTGTCATCAAGTTTTTTCTTAACATTACTGCTAGTCTCCATTTACCATTAAACATGATTTCATTTAACCTTTCATTCCAAATGCTCTGAGTAATATAAAATAATCTTTTATATATTTTACAAACATAATCCTTATGTTATGGCTATAATATCCATACATTATCATACCCATTTTAATTTCAATGACTTCCTTTACAAAATTTTTCCCACAATTTTGCAATCCATATGCATTGAGAGAAAACATATTCTGTAGTTTCTTCTTTACCACAATATATACAAACTCTTTCACTTGTTATGGCATATATCCTTTTATTTGGAATTTATTAATCACTAGTCTCCATAAAAAAATCATGTTTTTCATACTTTTATAGCTTTAAATTTTACTTTCACTAGTTCAAGGAGTAACATAACAATATTGTATCACAATATTTTTATACTACCCTTTTCTGTCATTCTCTATGTCATCAATTTTTATTTTCCATAAAATAATTTTTCCTGATAACATCTCATTACTTCATTTAAATATGCTTTCCTCTTTTTAACAATATCCAAATACTGCTTATATGTGCACTTTAGTAAATTTACAACTAACTTCATTTTTATCATTTATCCAAAAAAAAAAGATTTATATAAATTTGAATAAAGCAGCATAAACAATTGTGCTTATTAATCATAAAGCTCCATATTCCATGTCCATGTATAAGACTCTTCTCTTCACTGGATTCAATCTTGAACCCCGTATAAAAGAAAAAAATACTTGTAGAATTTCTTTTTCATGGATTATTGGCAACATATAAACACTAACTAAATATGCAATCTTCCCCAGTATAACTAAATTAGTCAAATAAATCATTTTATTAAATGACAGCCTGTATGTGTTCTGAAAACATAAAATCTCCTTTATTTCATCTAGTATCCTATCCCATTGTTCCTAACGTATATTTTTACCCCCAAAATCTTATTCCTAATACAGAGATTTATTTATTCAAGAAATATACTCTTCCTATCGTTATTATATCATGCAGTCCACTACTTTTCATTTAAAGTCATGCCTATTATTTTTAAACATTGATGTCTATAATATAAAACGTCTTTCATCCAGACTTTGCTTCTCATAATCAATATAATATCATCTGCATAAGTAAACATGACTTTAATTTTTATCCTTTCATTCGGAATATAAGTAGTACCTCTCATTTGCAAATTTACATTTCTGTACAATTCATTCATGACTATTACAAATAATAAACTACTCATAGGATATCCCTGGCATATGCCTTTTTATATATATTTCTTTGCTTAACCATCAATTCACTAAAATTGTTACTTTATTTTTATTATATGCAGAACTACATACATTCCTAATTTTCTTACTAATGTTATATTCTTCCATAATTGTCTACAAAAGTTTATGCTATATTGTGTCAAAAGCTTTATTTAAATGTTGTGTCTTAATCTTGGTATCACCAGTCCTGTTTATATCTTCCACAATTTCCCTTACTATAAATAATTCCCTTTAAACTATATAAGCTAGCTTCCATAATTCTTTTCATTTTGCTTTATATTCACTTCTGAACAATTTTCATATAAGTCTTATAATCTGTATTGTTCAATACTACAGATCTCCAACTTTCAGTTTTAAATTAATCTTTCTTTTTCCATACAAATTTAAGTATGCCACTGCATTAATCTTTATTCATAAAACCTTCATTTAACCACTCATTCATCACTTTGAAGTAATATTTTTTCTGCCACTCCTTAACATTTTATAAATTTAGTATCCTATTTCAATATGATCCTGAAACTGACTGTAAATTAACTTGTCTCAGTACATTATCTAAATCATATAAGAAAATGTCATTTTACAATTCTTTTTTCTGTCAATTTTTTAACATGGCATTCTTTTTTGTTTACTTTCTTTCTTAAAACACTTTCTTTACATAATTTATTATGATATTCAAAATTTGTTCTTGAGATCTTCTTACCTCTCCTTTATTGTCGCATTTCTCTCATTATACAAGTATTCTCTTTAACTATGTTTATCAAATACACTGATACCATTTCTTTTTACCTTGGAAATAAAATATCTGCTTAAATATTAATTATTTCATTTCCTTTTGATTCTTTTCATAATTTTTCTGTTCTTCTGCATAAAATTTTCTATCATCCATTTTCCAAATCTTTTAAAGCATACATACACATTGCATGAAAATTTATTTTTCCCTTTTCTAATATCTGACTGCCATTCTAAAAACACATTTTTATAGTCTCCTTTCAAAGCTAGCCACCACTCAGACCAGCTTTTATAATGCATTATAGTGGAAATGTGATTTTTTTCCATGAACGCATCCTTACTTTTTCCATTTTCATCCAATAATTTCTCATTTATTCTTTTTATTCCATTTCACAATTTGATATACTCCTTATTTTCTTGTATTTCTATCTACATGACTGAGTGAACTGAAAAGCCTGTTACAAGTGTTTTCCCTTAGTTACATTTAAATCTTGTGATATAATAAAATAAACTATTATTTTGTAACTTCATAAATTTCTTAACATAATTTCCTCTCCTCTTTTTTCTTCTTAAATCACTATTAAAATCTCTTATTAATATTATGATCATATTTAGTACTACATATGAAATATTTTTTTTCCTTTCTTTACTTGTAATATAAGTATATAGCTGATTATGTCATCTGAGATCTCTTCTGTCCAACACACAGACCACAGCCACAAGCCAAGTGAAACGATTTATTGAATGGTTTAGCGCTTTCTTCCCCTGATAGGGGCTGCTTCAGAACAACATACAATTATTACTCAGTCCTTAAATACACATAAATTCAATAATTGTATAATAGCATAATTGCAGTAATCTACTAAAACCCATCATTACAAAACATTAAAATGCTGTTGAATATACACACAAGTAAATACAAATACACAAACTTTAATATCATAAAATTTCGTAATAAAATTTAAAAAAAACATTTACATATTGTCCTAACCTAATAAATGCTTTAACTTTAAAATGCATGCTATGTTAGTAGCTTCATTGATTCCTGGGTACTGAGTTGCATCTAATCTCAATTGCCATTTCAACTCACAAATATCCAGGTGAAAATCCACAATTTTCCCCTGGAGGTCCTTCACTAACTGTTCAACTACCAAAAACTTGAAGTAATGGTCATCATGCTCTTTGATGTGTCTATATAAGGCCTTAGTTATTCTCCTTTTCTTTATATCATTATTATGTTCACTAATGTGATTTTGTAATAACCTACTGGTCTTCCCTACATAAAAAAGGGACACTTTTGGCACTTCACCATATAGACAACATTAGAACTACCACAATTAAAATTTCCCCTTTATAATAATGTCCTTGCCATTAAGTTTAAACTTGTCATTGGTTTACATTAGCATTCAGAAAGGCTCTGTGGAAAGAACCGACAGTCCCATTTTTCAGAAGGCAATTACAGGGATTACGTGAAGCAAGGACCAAGGCCAAAAAAGGCAAAAAACAGGTTTTAACAGCCAACCAACGTATGGCTATTGCTGTAGCTGGCCTCTTTGATGTAAGTAATACCAGCAAAACATCTAGTGAGCTGGTAATAACTGAGTTAGACAGTGACATTGTGGTGTTTATGAGCCCCATGAGTGGGGTGGATTTGGACTTTGAAAATGATTTAAATATCAGAAATATGGTAAATGGTCTAAAAGTTTGTAATAAAAGCAATGAAATGGTTATGGGAGTGGGAAGGTTTATTATAGAGAGTAAATATGTCAATTATCAGCAGATGAATTAATGGATATTGTTATAGCTGACTTTTTTTTAAGTAAAAACTTGTGAGTTAGAAGGGATCGACTTAAATATTGGGACAGTGGCACCTGGTAGTTCCCCAAGTGGGGCAACCATGGATATATTGAATGAATTAAATAATTTAAATAATTCCAATGGGTTAAATGATTTTAGCATTTTAGACGTTTCAAATGCATTGAATTTGTGGAATGATGATGAGTTTACTATGGAAAGCAATGTACGTTATTTTAATTTAGAAGGCCTGGGTGACAGCTTATCCACATTTATAGTGGGTAATGGCATTGAAACAGATTTACACTTGGTAAAGGATAACACAGAGTCAGCCACACACACTATAGTTAGTGGTAGTAATGTTGTTGATGCAATGTTAAATGATATTGTTGAAATTGAAGTAGATAGTTTTGAGGTCAAGTTTTGATGGTGACAATTCTGAATATTTGTTGGCTCAATATGTTGAAAATGTGAACAATAGGGATGAAGATAGCGAGCCATGTACCTTTATTAATAATAGTGAAAATGACTTCAAGATTTTTAACTATTTGACAAAAGTTGTGGGAGTGGATCATGCAAACTTTTGGCCGAAGGCTTCGCTTTTGTACCCTCTAGAAGGGGGAATGTGGTAGACACCTTAATAGATTTAAAGTGCTTTACACGTAAGTTAAACTTAAAAATTTGGTTTAATGGGCACAAGGGCACTGGTGAAATAGGTGAAGGTAGGCCAATTAAACAGAGTGCCTTTAACCCCCCCTTCAAATAATGTCATATGCCTATATGAAAAAATATGTGCGAAAGAAAGTAGGCAATTTTATAAACAACCCCAGTTGGATTATGGCAGTAATTTGACTATGAAGGAAGAAGAGCTTTTAAAAGAATTTATTAGTGATAAAACAGTGCATATTAAGAATCCTGATAAGGGAAGTGGGGTGGTTTTAAGGAATAAAAGTGAATATTTAGATAAAATGAATTCACTGTTAATGGATGGAACTTATGAGGAGAATTCCCGAAATGAGATTCATATGGCTTATCGGAAGATTGACTTGGCCCTAGATGATATGTTATATCAGGGTCAGATTAGTTTGGATGAATTTAAATACATAAAAAATGAGCACTCCATGGTACCCAATATTTTTGGAATACCAAAAATTCACAAGGGTTTATCCAGTTTAAAATTTCATCCTATAGTGGACGGTCATAGATTAAAGACATGCTTTATTAGTAAATTTTTAGATTATAGCATGCAAAAGGGCTTATTAAAATTCATGTATATCACTTAGGATTTCTGGCACTTTTTGAAGAAATTGGAAAGAATTAAGTTAATTCCTGGGGTGATAATGGTGACCATTGATGTGGTAAATCTTTTTTCCATTATACCTCATGATGAGGGGATACAATGGTTGGAAAAACAGCTGCTTAAGACAGGTATATATGATCAAGACTCGATTAACAAAATTACTGCCCTTATGGATATTGTCTTGGGTAACAATTATATTCCTTTTGAGGGCCAGTACTTTAAGCAGTTAACTGGGATTGCAGTGGGGGCAGCATGTGCCCCCATATTTGCAAATCTCATCATGTCCTTTTGGGAACAGGAGTACTTAATGAATATTGTTCATTGGTTGAATGTCCTGCATTATATCAGGTTTTTGGATGATCTGTTCCTGTTGTGGAAAGGTACTGAAGGACAGCTCAATGAATTTTTGACCTATATTAATAATACCATGGAATTTGTGCAATTTATGAATCATTATAGTAAGGAAAAAATATCTTATTTACATGTAGATTTGATTTGAGATAGTAATAAAGGAATATTACATTCCAAAATTTATAGAAAACCCACCTTTTCGAATTCTTATTTAGAATTCAGTAGTTGGCACCCCATACACCAAAAAAAGTCAGTAGTCAAGGGAAAACTGGTGAGAGTAGCCAGAATGGTCAGCCTTGACTGTGATTTTTTGGATAAGGTTAAGTTTATAACCAACATGTTTGTTAAAAGGGGATATCCCAATGAATTTTTGGATAAAATAAGTAATGAAGTTGTAGGAAAATGTATGAAAGGTATTTATAGGCCAATATTGGGTGATGCAATTGTGCCTGTTGTGGGACAAGATAACAATAGAAGGCAGGTTTGTAAAAATTATGGTCTAAGCTTTATTACAACATTTAACTTAGACGCAAGCAAGATATCTGAGGTTATTATTAAAATTGGGATATCTTGACTTATGGTTGGGAGGGCGGCCTAATGGTTAAGGTGTTTGCCTTACAAACACAAGGTGCAGGGTTCGAGTCTCACAAGGGATAATTGGCTAAGCTTAAAATGGCTCGCATGGGCAGTTAGCTTAGTACTAACCTATGAACCTATGAACCTATGATGTAAGCGTTGAGCAAAAAGTGGGCAAGGCCTCCCAAAGATAGTGTTTAGAAAGGATAGGTCATTCAAAAACCTTTTTGAACTAAATAAGGGCATTTTTAATGGCAGTACTAATAGACCAAATGAGAATTTTAAGTGTGGGAGGTGCAACTTTTGTACACAAATCTTGTAAACCAATGACAAGTTTAAAATCAATGGCAAGGACATTATTATAAAGGGGCATTTTAATTGTGGTAGTTCTAATGTTGTCTATATGGCGAAATGCCAAAAGTGTCCCATTTTTTTATGTAGGGAAGACCAATAGGTTATTACAAAATCACATTAGTGAACATAACAATGATATAAAGAAAGGGAGAATAACTAATGCCTTATATAGACACATCAAAGAACATGATGACCATTACTTCAAGTTTTTGGTAGTTGAACAGTTAGTGAAGGACCCCCAGGGGAAAATTGTGGATTTGCACCTGGATATCTATGAGTTAAAATGGCAATTGAGATTAGATGCAACTCAGTACCCAGGAATCAATGAAGCTACTAACATAGCATGCATTTTAAAGTTAAAGTATTTATTAGGTTAGGGCAATATGTAAATGTTTTTTAAATTTTATTATGAAATTGTATGATATTAAAGTTTATGTATTTGTATTTACTTGTGTGTATATTTAGCAGTATTTTAATGTTTTGTAATGGGTTTTAGTAGATTAGTGCAATTGTGTAATTATGCTATTATACAATTATTGGATTTATGTGTATTTAAAGGCTGGATAATTATTGTATGTTGTTCTGAGGAAGTCCCTATCAGGGGAAGAAAGCGCTAAACCATTCAATAAATTGTTTCACTTGGTTTGTGGCTTTGGTCTGTGTGTTGGGCAGAAGAGTTCCTGAGTTGGTTCTATTGTTGTTCTTGTGTGGCCATCTGAGATTTACAATAGTTATTCTTCCCATCATTGCTAATGTTAAGTTCAATATTTTTACTGACTTTCTACAAAGTACAACTATGCCTGAATGTACTTAATTTCCTAGGTTCAATATTGTATCTCCTCTGCAAAGTTTCTTTAATTGTAATCTCTCTTCTTGTGTAGAAAATCTTAAATCATCTAATATTATTATGTCAGCATAACACTTACTACACCAGTTTAGGATGCCTGTTCTTCTACTTATATTTGTGCAATTTACATTTACTGAAAGCACTCTAAAGTTGTCAATATGTCTGTGTTGCAGCTTACCAGAAATTGTGAACATTTGAAGTATTTATCTTGTTTGCATTATCCATTTCCTTTCCTTTTCTATTTTACACTTATCCCTTTAAACATTCTTTTTCTATCTCTTACTTTTTCACCAATATAATTCATTCTACCTTTCACAGTTGTCTAATTTATATCTTTCTCATAACTTATTTCAGAACCTTTATCTATGTTATTTTCTTTTTCATTTTTCTCTTTATATTTATTTTAAATTTTTACCCTAATGTTGCTTACTTCCTCTTTGTCTTCTAGTGGAACTGTTTCTTTATATACTGTCCTCACTTTTGTTTTGTTTTTTTCTTTATCCTATTTCTCTAGATTACAATCCATCCATAAATTCCCCATTTTGTTACATTGCTACATTTATAACATTTCAGTTTATACTTTTTTTTTGCATCATAACCTGCTTCCCCACAAATATAACATTTCCTCATATCAAGTTACTTACCAAATGATCGTCTTTTCCATAGAAAAAAACGTATTTTGGTTGCCCCCAATATTCCCCCAGTCCATAATTCCCTGTTATTATAGACTTTGCTAATGCCCATAACTTCTGTACTAATTTGCTAAAATGTCTCTTTAAAGTCTTTTTTTCAGTTTCAGTTCAAAATTGAATGTGTATTTTCTTTCTTGTTTGTCTGTGAAATGCTTTAACCACATAACAATTCCATGGATTACAGTTCTTTTTCTTTCCATACTCCCCCCAAAAATTTTCCAGAAAAGAACTAGACTCAAAAATAATGTCACACAATGTCTCTTTATGAATAAGAATAAAACCCTTTACCTGCTAAGCCTTCACTCCCAATGGGACCATTAAAATATCCCAAAAGTCATACCTGTCTATTTCTTTTTCTTCTTTGTTCTGAATTCTCACAATAAATGTCCTTTGATTGTTGACATTTCCTTTCATCTGTTCATCTCTCATCACTTTCCCTGCAGTTTTTTTAACTCATTACATCTGAGTGACACCTCCAGGTGCATCTGCAGTTAACTCCTACTGATGCCTCTAGGCATCAAATACTGCTTGTTCATATTTGCATCAATAATTCCAAAACCATGCTATGTACAAAGTTTTAAAAGATTTCATCTTAAAGTTTACACAGTAGCAAACTCAACAGCATTAATATTTGACCTCAGTCTAGCGCAGGTAAATAGATATTAACTGATAGTTTTATGTTATGCCAAAAGGCTTAGGCTCCGCCCATTGGAAGCTACAGTGCAAACTTCCTGAGCTCCATTAGCGTGAATGACTTAACAGTCTTGGCACATGATTTCTTTCTCTGTCAATCTTCTTTCAAAATGGCTTCCAATTATTCAAATTGAGTTTTGCCATAATTTCATTCAAGATATGTTTCTTCTACTTTATGGCTTGCTCTTCAACAATTCCCTCAAAATATCATCCCATAACCCTCCAGAGTGGAGGGCTGTAATAGCAGATCCATCACTGTTTTGAATGTTTGATTCCAATGAAATGAACAAATTCTGTTTAAACAGCTCCTCAGAATCTTGTAGAACTTCAAACACTGCCTCTGTGCTATCCACTATCTTGGATCTCCTTGAGTGCTGTTTTCCCACCTGCCACTGCACTAGTGAGTAGCAGAAATTTTGTGATGCCCTGGCCAAATTTCCTCTAGTAGTATAAATACCATCTCATGTCTCCCCTGATAAAAGGCCTCTAGTTTAGTCAGAATAACTTGGTCAAAAAAGAATAAATAAATAACTAATAAATAAACAAATAAATAACATAAAAATAAATACATATTAAAATGCAACTAGAGTGTTTGTTGACCAAGATATCTTGATATGTGGGTTATTGTAATGCAGACCACAGTTGCCTGGACACTATGACAGTGGGCCTTAGTCAATCTTTCCCTTCAAATGTGCTTGAATTTACTGTAATATATTATACAGTGAACATTAGTAACCTGTTTCTCTTACTGATGGAAGAGTGGTTAGTGCCAGCTTAGGTCCCACATTCTGACTAGCTAACTGAAACAGACTAATTTGTTATCAACTCATAAAACAGTGATCACAAATAAGTGAAACCCCATGTTTGCAATTACATTCTTTAAGACAAAAACTATGAAAAAGCAAGCCCCCTGCACCCCTCTATGTGGTGAGCTGCACCCTTTACACCCCCCTCTACTTAGACTTCTTAATATTGAGATTTATCCATCCTAGAGAAAAGGAGATACCCCTTGTTCACTGCCAAGTCAATCTTCCAAAGAAAGGCTCAGCAGTCATACAGCGGTGATACAGTGGTGATCAACCATGTGTTCCACAAACAAGCCTATCTCTGAAATTACTTTTATTTTTCCTTCATGAAAAGAGCTTGCTATAATGTTCTGTAATGGACATTACTAACTTGGCACTTACTCTGCTGATCTACTGGTAGTTAGTACCATTCCAAAGGCCTCATTCTAGCAACCTCCAGGTTTGAAGAATCACTCCCCCATCTGGTGAATTAAACCAAAAACTCCTCAGTTTCAGTGAAACACTTCAGAATTTGTGTTCTTCCCCTATGGTGAACCTGTCTGTTGCAATACTCATCCCTTTCCCTTTTTCACAGAGTATCATATAAGTAAGTCTTTGTCACATCTGTTATAGAGGCCTGTTATGGCAACACCTAAAGCATTCACATCCTGCACCAGACCTTGTCAAATCTGGTCCCAGTACTGCTTATCTGAAATACCTTTGCCCAGAAGATGCATGCCGTGTGTGTGTGTGTGTGTGTGTGTGTGTGTGTGTGTGTGTGTGTGTGTGTGTGTGTGTGTGTGTGTGTGTGTGTGTGTGTGTGTGTGTGTGTGTGTGTGTGTGTGTGTGTGCACGCGTGTGTGTGTGTGTGTGTGTGTGTGTGTGTGTGTGTGTGTGTGTGTGTGTGTGTGTGTGTGTATGTGTGTGTTTAGGGTCTACATCTGCAGTAGCACTTCATTCTCTTGGTTAGTGAGTTCTTCCAGGTGTAGGACCCCAGTGTCTTCATGCTAGTACATGTGCATCTATAAGCAAACATGTCAGTCAATAGGTATGTATAGTATGCTGTTGAATGATTATGCCTGGCCATTAATGCAGAGGACTAAAGCTAACTTGTTAATCATCTGCTTTCTGTGCCAAGGGTACAGGATATGAATCTTTCCATCTACCTTTGCCGAGTGTGTGACCTTGGGCAAGTAACGTAACCATGCAGTGCTTTGGAGCAATTCAGAATTTGGGCTTGGCTTCTTAATAGTCTACCTGACTGTATTCCTGAAAACTACCTATAACAAAACAGACTGAATCCTACCTGATGTTCCAAATTGCTGAAGCTGATGCTGCTCACAAAACAAAATAATTGTAATGTAATAGGCCCATGTACTTATTAATTGTCAAGAACAAACATATAAGATTCATCTGTCTCTCTCTACCTGCAGATGTTTCTGAAGAGTCCTAATGGAATTAGGATGAAAGTGGTAAAACAAGTTCAATAAATTATTATTTGACTTACTATTTCCCTGAGCTTCTTTTACTTCGCATTCTTCATTTTGAGGCATCCCACTTCCAGTCTTTTTTGCTTGTGTTTCCCTTTTTGACTGTCTTCAAAATTACCAGTATATGGTCAAATTGCTCTATTTTTTATTGCAATTGTTACCACTCTGCTTTGGTACTCCACTCTTAGCAACAATCAGACTTTCTTATTCTATTGGTTAACTCATTCCTGAGATAGAACACAATCTGTTCATTTCCTCTTTTCAGATTTTCCTAACTCTTGATACTGACTTCTCTCCTACCTCCTTAACTATACTGAGCTGAGTTGACATTAACACTAAAAGCTAATCATCAGTCCCTTATTTTGTCTCATTTCTTGAAAAACTTCTAAAAAAATATTATTACTGTCTTATTGGTAAGTTGAGGTTACCTGTCTTTTGATTCTCTCCTTTTATCTTTTATTTCCAAATTATCTACCTTTCCTCTTCTCTAGTGAACACTCTGTCCTCTTTTACAGATGGTACTTTTGTGCAAAGGCTGATAATCTCTTTCCATCCTCCCTTTACATGGCCTGCAAACAGTTTGAGTATTCTATAGCTGTTCATCTCCTCTATACTCATCATTGGTTTTGTTTCTTAAATGAGGCATATATCCACTTCTTCCCTTTCACAGTTCTATATAATTTCACTCCTTTTGTTTTGCATTCAGTAACATCCCCCCTCACCTACATTCCCAGATATTAGGTTAAACCCTAACATTTTCCCCCACTGCTTCCTTTCTCTTTGACCTAGACAACCTGTCACCTCATCCTCCAATCCATTGGTACCTGAACATGTTTGGAACTGCTGCTTTCCTACATTTTGCTTCTAACTCAGACTCAATGTCCTTTCTTAGTGTCATTGACTTTGCTTTGCTTTTTAATCCTTTAACTGAACCTGCTTTGTACCCCAAACAAGTATAAATTCTGTGTTCTCATAATTTTGTAAACATTGTTTAAATTTCCTCTTAATAAGATGCTCTACTATTCTGGTTCTTCAGAAATGTAAGAATGTAGACATATGTGGTCATATCAGAGCTCTTTGAAGAAGCAGCAGTATTTTTGAGTGAGTGCAATCAGAAAAACAGTTACTCTACATCCAAAGGAGGCAAATCAAACCAAACCAAACTAAATCACCATAAAGTACCAGCCCAAACATAAAGCCTTAGGACTGACAAAACACATTTATTTAATGAAAAAGTATAAATACAGAAGGTGCCATGTACCACTCACTTTAACTTAATTAATTTGAAGGTGAAGGCTGCAGACAAATCCAGGAAACATCACATAGAAAGTGGATACCTTAACTTGGACTCAGACATTGATCCCTCAGGATCATGATTTCAGCTTCTCTAACACTAAGCTAGTGAAATAAGTGAACTTAAACTGTATTGCTAGATCATCATTTCTCAATCTTTCCAACATAATACATACATACAGACAAACAGATAAATAAGAACACAGTAAGTACATTAACACACTTCATCTCAGTCTGAGTACATGAGCACATTCCTTCCCCAACACATCAAGTAACCAAAGAGGGGAAAGGTGAAAGTATCAATCCACAGCTTTTGAGTCTTTGTGTGTGTGTGTGTGGGGGGGGGTTGTGTCCCTGCAGTTGGACTGTGGTTTGTTTATCAAAATACTTCCTCTGCTCTTATTTCTCTGTCTTTCTGTCTATCTGACTCTGCTCTGTATGGGCACATTTGTATGAAGACAAAAAATGACACTCTAGCACCGTAGCTACCTCTCAGCTGCTTCAATTGCTTAATGGTAAAGCAGTCAAAACAGAGATCTAAGTTCAAGTCTTAGTTTAAGCATGTACTTTTTAAGTGATGTGATCCCAAGTTTGAACTACAGCCTCAGCCTTGAATCCTGTAATAAATAAAGCAATCTATGTAAGCTCTGTTTCAAAATGGAGCAAGTGGAGCAGTGGGGCACATATTCACTTTTCTCTAGTTTGTCTGTAAATATATATAAATCGACTCACAGATAGTCAAGTCCACCTGAGCAAGTCCCACATTGTGAACATTATAATGTCAAACACCATCATTACCAACTGTCCAACCTTGTCCCAGACTGGACTCATGGTAATGTTTGTTTCTGGGTTCAGAGCAGTAGGGAGTTTCAAGGTTCAATGTTTGTGCCAAGTATACCAGAATTCGGCATTCCAACTTTCTCTGAATGGTGTCAACCATATGAAAACTCGACCGCCTGTGAGTTGGGTTAATGACAGTAAAATGTGTGTGTGTGTGTGTGTGTGTGTGTGTGTGTGTGTGTGTGTGTGTGTGTGTGTGTGTGTGTGTGTGTATTCATATACATATATATATATATATATATATATATATCTACAGTATGTGTGTGCGTATGTCTAGACACGAATATATGACACTTTGTCATATACTCATATAATCAAGATAACACTGATTGATAAAACTGCTCAATTAAGAAAACACCTGGGGAAAAAGGCTTTTTTGCAGGCGGCAAGGCCCACTTCACCTTCCTCACACCCCTTGCTAATTATGTGTACCGATGCTGAGGTTACTCTACAGTGGGGAAAGGATAAATTCCCCAGTCCCCACTGTTATTGATCTGCATCAAAAAGGATGGCAATGTTCAATCAGCTAATTTTTGATAATCTGTGCCACCATTTTTCTGTGCGTTGCATTCACTATTCAACCATCTGAATGAGACCAATGGTTGTAGTCTGTAAGACAGAACACCCAAAATATTGAATTTCATTCCTGCTTGTTTTTATCCAAATGGCTGCTTTGTGTGCTAGATCACAATACACTTGGGTCTTGGAATTTTCCCTTTCCCGACACTTTTATGATCTTGGAGTTGCTATATATTGTTAGTAGGGGGTGCATTGTATGTGGGGGGGGGGGTATGCCCCCTTAGAAAAAGTAATGTTTTTTTTTTTATATCTTTTTACCTTCACTGTAAATAAAGCACCACTCTTTTTGTGTTCGCTGTTTTCAATGTTTGATGACAAAATCATTTATATATATATATATATATATATATATATATATATATGTGTGTGTGTGTGTGTGTGTGTGTGTGTGTGTGTGCGTGTGCATATGGGTCTACATCTAAAACCCATAACATCTAATTTCATAACACTGAGACCAGAACATCTAAAACCCAAAACATCTAAAACCCATAACATCAAATTTTATAATATCTAACACTACATATCACAAGAAAATAACATTCCCTCCACATATAACGACACCAAACTACCAAACACACTTTTTACTATGTTTCTTCAGGGGGGCAAGCCCCCCTGCACCCCCCATGTGGGGGGTTCCGCCCCCACAGCCCCAATAAATTAAATAGACCAACTCCAAGATTGCACTACAGTGGGAAAAAGTTAATTTCCTAACCCCACTGTATCAAGCCCCCCTGCAGAAATGTAGCAAAAAGTTTGGTGTCATTATATGTGGAGGGGATGTTATTTTCATGTGATTTGTAGTGTTAGATATTATGAAATTCTATGTTATGGGTTTTAGATATTCTGGTCTTTTCTTCTTCTTTCGGCTTTTCCCAGTTAGGGGTCACCACAGTGGATCACCTGTCTGCTCATGATTGGCAGTGGAGTTTTATGGTGTCGAGTTGTCAGCCCATTGCCCAACCTTCCACAGAAGGCACACACATGCACACACTCATGCCTAGGGCAAATTTAGAGTGTCCGATCCACCTACAGCATGTCTTTCGGATGTGGGGGGAAACCGGAGCACCCGGAGGAAACCAATGCGACCACAGGGAGGACATGTAGACTCCACACAGAAGGCACCCCAGACGAGGATCAAACCGGAGAACCTCTTGCTGTGAGACAACATTAACCTCTGCACCACCGTGATTCTGGTCTCAATATTATGAAATTAGATGTTATGGGTTTTAGATGCTTTGAAGGGGAACCATGTATCTGTGTGTGTATATATATATATATATATATATATATATATATATATATATATATATATATATACATAGATATAGATATATGCATCTACTTCTAAATTTTGAAGTTTCAAAACTTAGAATTTCTTATGGTCAAGACCATAAGATCAAAGTTTTGAAACTTTGAAATGTAAATAAAAAAAAAAAAACATCTGCACCCCACACCCCCTGCTAATTAAATATACCAACTCTGAGATCGCGCTACACTGAGGAAAATGGTAAATATGCTGTTCGGCACTGTACTTTGATCTCCAGTTAAATGGTTCAAAGTTTCAAAACTTCGATTTTATGGTCTCGACCATAAGAAATTCAAAGTTATGAAACTTCAAAATTTAAAAGTAGACCCACATGTGTATGTATATATATATATATATATATATATATATATATATATATATATATATATATATATATATAAACTTAAATGACTAGGCTAATGAAAATACAATCTACAGTTTATTAAAACAGGTCATAAATATATATCCTTGAATTAAAAGAAGTATTCAGTAAGGTAGACAAGCGCACTCACTAATAGACATACATGCACATCTTTTAAAAGTATATTTAAAGACAAAATATAGACATGAAGACACAAACCTTTGAAAAATCATAAATCATTAGTTATCTAAACTTGAAATTCTGCTTTGTGTGTCTCTCAGATATAAAGAAAATATAATAAATACAAACATTTTAATATGCAATGAAATATAATCTGCAGAAGTAGTGTGTAGGTGTTATGGCCTGTACCAGTCAGTCTGTGCACTGATGGGAAAGAAATCCTGTTCAGTAAGAAACTATTTCACGTTGTCTTCTTTCAAAAGGCACAAACTATTTATCAAGCTACTGCTGCAAAGCAAATGGGGTCCCTAGGGACATGCAACTATCTGTGACCCTCTGTAAAAGAATTAGCTTTTTCACAGCACCACAGTTTCCCTATAGTCTGTTTCTAAGAATAGGGCACTCTGCATTAAAACTTCTCCCAAGGAAGAGAACTTTCTTCCTTTGGTTCTTCCTAGGGAGATGTTTTGATGTGCATGCCTCCCTCCCCCCTCAGGCAGCAGCCCCTTGTAAGCTGGTAATTGTAAGCCAACACTTACAGAGTCACAGATGGTCAGCTACTGAGTTCAGGGACTTTGTTCTATTCTGCCAGCAGGTAAATAGGCCCAAGTTTCTTTTATGTCATGCCAGTGCACGCTGAATACAGAAACAGAACATGTGTTCAGGGTTTAAAAATGTTGATATATTAGCTACCACTCCCAAAGCATTCTTATTCTTCCAACATCAACGGAAGCCTTTATCCACTGTGTTAACCTTTCACAGATTAATTTGTAAATACATAAAAAATGTACATTCTTTAAGTCCCACCCTTTGAAGTTACAGCTATAAAGTAAACCTTATCTTTTTGGCAATGACAGTAATTCTGATAGTGTGTGTGTGTGGTCATGCCAGACACAGATTCTCTCACCCTACCTCAGTTTTTCCAGTATTGTAATCTAATCTAGCACCATCAATTAAAAAGTTCACATCCAAACGATGTCAGGTTTATGAAAAGTTTATTTTCCCCTTCAGCATTTGCTTTCTCTTTTCTTGTGAAATTCTGATTCCACTTTTTTGTGAAATACAGATTTGTCTCAGAACGATTATCAAACTTAGAAATGTAGTTTTTAGATGAATACCTGTAAACGTGTTTCTTCATTGTTTCAGTTTTTAATTAACACACATTGCATAAAATGCTACAGACTTAAAAATGCAAACAATTCATGACTGTGCATTTGAATGTCTCTTTTAATATTATGACTACTGCATCTTCATATATACTGAGCTTATAAGGCTTTGTAGTCACTAATTATTGTGCTACTTAAAACGTTTTTGTGCACTTCTTAAAATTTTATGGAAATGCAATGTTGGCTGATCAGTTTATCTTAAAATAAAAAATGAATTATGTTAAATCAAATGTTCATGTTAACTTGCATGTATGTATTAAATCTTTATGGCCAATCTCTTGACAAAAATAATATAATGTATCCAGTTTTTAGTAAGGCTGCCAATATTTCCAAAAAATGCTGCACAGAATTTTAGGTCATGCAGGTCATAAACTTGTTCAAGAATGACTGAGAGATACAGAGGTATAATTCTGTATCATTAGGCTTGTTCTCTACATATTTAGTGGAATTTGAGAACATGTTTCCACTTAATTTAAGTCTGTATAATACCATTTTCAGTGCTGACTTGATTCATGATTATTTCTCAAAAGATATTTCCCTGACAGACAACATCAGAAGCATTTTTTGCAGAAAGCCACTTTCCATGAACAGCAAGCCCCCTGCAGCCCCATGTGGCAGGAGAGTCACACCCCACCAAGTAATATATATATATATATATATATATATATATATATATATATATATATATATATATATGCATATGTATTTATAGAGAGAGAGATATCAACTGCACTGTTGCACAATAATAAGATTAATAATAATAGTAATAATAATAATAATAATAATAATAATAATTCATAGTTACTGTTTGCTGAAGGTGGCTTTCAGTGAAATCTCCCTTCCCTTGCACTGCTGTTAACTGGAGAAACAGCCATTGAACTCTCCCTCCATTCCTATCTGACCTTGATTGCCTCTCAACATTAATGGTGGGCCTTAGCAATGAAGTGCATTTAGTTCTAGAATGATAAAATGTATTTATGATGTGTACAATTAAAGCAGTGATGAAACATTTGTAATGTATGCTTCCACAAACGCATTATTTTTTCCCTGAACTGTGAGTGTTCTATCAGAATCACCTAATTAGTAAGAAGATATAAACCATTTTGAGTAAAACATAAGCTATAGGCACAGCAAGACTTTTTTTTTCATCAGATTATATATCTAAGAATAGAGTAAGACTGTTCAACAAAATGAAAATACTTTAGAATACAGTTTGCCAGAAAAGGTGGATTACTTGTAGAGATTATAGACTTCACTTCAAGCTGCTTTGTTGTGGAAATTCTGATGACAGTCCATTCTTAATCTGTACCCAATATATGCCATTTGAAACTAAACCCAGACAAAATAATTTTAGGAAATGGAGATACTGTAGTTTAGTCAGGATGTTAAATACTATAGTAACATAGCACAATAATATGTGATTTGAAGAGTAGCTTTATGTAAGTACCAGCAAAAGACAGAATGCATACATGTTCTAAAGCAGAAATTTGGTTAATCGTCTCATTTCATTTAATGAAAAACTATAGTTGCATATCATAGTTTTTTCAAGGTTCCATTAATGTGAAAGATGCAGACTACATTAACTGGATTCATTTTGGTTGAAATTGAGGTAAGCCATCAAAAAGTAAATGGCTGATTTTGCTAATGCATTCCATTTAGAGAGACTGTGAATACATGAATGCATTAGCAAGTTAAAATTGCTACATGCATTGAAATGTGAAGAAAAGTTACATAATTTTAATCTTGTTTTGATATGACTGCTGCAGACAGCTCAAGAACTAGTGATGTCGCAGTTGTGGGAAGTAACATCTTATCCAGGTCTTGATATTCTGCATAACAATATTAAATGCCCATACATGATTTTTTACCACACTACCACCAACCAAATTAAACAGCAGGTCTTTTCAGTCCTATCATATATTAGTAAGTTTAATGACAAAGCCATATATAGCATTATACAGAGTGCATCAATAAATATGATAGTTCCTGTCTGCATATATGCTCTAACTGATTACCCTTTATCAGGTGTCACCACCCTACCTGGTCCTACCTTGAATGGCTCAGTAACTAGAAAGAAATATCTCCTTGCTGAAACCCTGCTCTAAAATATTCTGCCTTGCCCTAGTGAAAAGAAAACTGCATAAGGTTAATATTATCTGCTTATTTTAAAAGTTTTTGTACCTTATAGCTGAACAGGGTCTATAGCATGCCTTAAAAGTCACAACTGCCTAAACAGTAAAACGGCTCATTAAACTGGCCCACAGCAGGCTGCTAGGTTAACCAGACTGCTGCATTGTGTCAGTAACTGCCCAGATAATTACTTTTATGGTCAGAAGTAGTAATCATACCCTTTCTGCCTTATCTTGTGTCACAGCAATAGTAGTCTGTGAAGATAAGCATTTATATATAAAAACGAACTTATCTTCAAAAATTGAGTGACATTCATAGTTAAAATACCCTTTAAAAAGAAATATTGAGTTAATATATCCTTTAAAACTTGTATTAAATTATAAGGAAACAAGCCCACTCACTGAAGAAATCAGGTGGTTGGTTTAGCCCTGCTCTCCTCGCCCTAATGGCCTCACTGCATGCCCCACCCTGACCCCATATCTCACCCGCCCCCAGTAGTCCTAAATTTATAATCACCTTGCCACTCCCCCTCATCTGAACATAATCAGCTTTACCCCAATCATTCATTGGATGCACCCCTACTACTCAAACTCTCTCTAGCCTCTTACTCTATATTAATTTAATACCCTCCCAGCCTCTCCAGTCTCTAACCCTACACTAATTAATAACACTCCCATCTCTAGTTATAAACAAGCCATGCTTAAATTTCAGCACAATGCCTCCATAGATCTTTACCACTACTACTACATCAAACCCATTTTACTGGCTGATACCACCACTGCTCACTATTTATCTTCTCACAGCCTATGAATTTTAAGATCTCCTAGGCTCTCACTACCCCAGATCCAAAACCAGCACTCCTAATCCAATAAACAACCTTAATCAATTACTACCCCACCTCTCATCAAACTCTTCTAATGCAAAAACTCAACATCCCATCCAAGCCATATATATTAACCCTAGAACTAAATACTTTCACAAACTCTCATTAAAACTCCAGAGACTTGCTATTAGATTACTACCTAACCTCATAGTGGATGGTGACATCCACCCTAACCCAGGCCCAACCCCACCTGTTGCTCCCAACCCCACAAATAACACCCTTACTAGCCTGTGAAACTCAAATAAGTCCTCCAACTCACTCCTAGTCTGTCACCTAAACATTAGAAGTATAAACAAGAAAATTCACTATTTATGCACTCTTGGATGTGCACTTCCCTGATGTACTATGCCTTTCCGAAACCTGGCTCAAACCTACCTCCTCTGATAATGAGGTAATACCCCCAGGTTACAATATATTAAGACTTGATTGCATCTCTAGGAAGGGAGGGGGTAGCCATCTTGTATAAATCCACACTAGAAGTAACCAAAACTAGTACTCCACATGCCTTGATAACTGACAATGCAGAAATACTCATCACTAAGGTCCAAATCAATAAACACAAATGTATAAACATTGCGTGTATTTATATTCCTCCAGGTAACAACACAAATACGTTGGAGGGTATCCTCCAATGGCTGTCCACTAACAAGAAACTATTATTCTCGGGGACTTTAATATTGACTGGAACACCTGCTCTTCAGACTTCCCCACCACCCATATAAATGTGCATGGCTTCTCCCAGATCATATCTTCCCCTACCAGAATCAATAAACCTAACAATAAGGAAAGTATCCTTGACTGGATATTAATATACAACCACACCCATATATATAAAGCAGGCACCCTACCTGAGGACACCAGTGACCACTTCCTGACCTATATACTCAGGAAAAGAAATTACATCCCTCAGCAGTCTACCGTCAAAACCATTAGGAGTAATAAGAACTTTATTCAGACTAAATTCCAAAATGAACTTAACTGATGTGACTGGACCAACCTAAAACTGCTTCCACTAGATGAAGCAGTCTCATACTTTAACTCTAAATTTCTTGCTATCCTGGATAACCATGCTCCCAAACATACTATCAGAACCAATAATAAAGTAGCACCATGGCTGTCCAATGATACAAGACAAAAAAATATTTGCAGAAACACAGCGTGGGCCTCCTGGAGAACCACTAAATCCCGAAAAGACCACCTCATATATAAACAGTTAAGAAATGATACAAAGAAGTCCATTATGCTAGACAAAAAATGCTGCTACTGTAATCCGCAACAAAAGCACCAGAATCAACCAAAAAAATTCTGGTCAGGCATAAATAAACTTCTCCACCCAGGACAATCATCTACCGCTACCCCCTTGATTACCCTCCAAAACCCCCCTAAAATTGTTGCTAACACCTTTAACACTTTCTTTACAGAAACCGTGCAAATCCCTTGCCAACAAACTATCTCCCAATACCCCAAGTTCCACCAGTCCTGCACCCCATAATAACACCCCCTTCAAGTTTGACCCCATACCAACATCTTTTATTAGGTCCCTACTTAAAAAACTCAAATCCACCACCCTTACAGCAGACCTAGTACCCACAGAGTATCTCCAAAATTATCTCCGCTAAAGAAATAGCATACCCCATTTCAATATTAATCAATAGAACTATTCTCAAAGCTTATATCCCCTTCATCTGGAAAATCTCCCACATTATTTCTCTCCAATAAGGGGAAATTCCACTGAACTCTCAAATTACAGGCCTATAGCCATCCTGTCACCCTTGGCTAAAGTAATGGAAAAATGTATCCATAAGCAATTTCTAGCCTATCTTAATCAGAACAATCTCCTAGCTCACTCCCAGCACGGATTTAGACCTTGCCATAGTACAACCTCAGCCCTTCTCTCTTTCTCTCACACAATCAATCAAAACCGTAATAACAACAAGCTCTCTTCAGCTCTCTTCCTAGACTTATCCAAGGCATTTGACATGATAAATCACCAGCTACTCTTATAGACACTAAAATCTCTCTCCATAGATAACCTAGCAATTAGCTGGTTTCATTCTTATCTAAGTGGCAGACAACAAGCTGTACTATGGAAAGATAACCTATCTTCCTTTTTACCCATCACCCTTAGAGTCCCCCAGGGATCCATATTAGGTCTCCTCCTATTCTCCATCTTCATTAATGACCTGCACAAAGTCATTCCAGATGCAACGTGTATCCAGTATGCAGATAACTCCTCCCTAATCTGCTCTGCCACCTCCCCACAGACTTAAAATCTTTATCCCAAATTACTTTCAACAAAGTAGAAAACTGGTTCACTGGTCACTGTCTACTATTAAACCCAAATAAAACCAAACTGTTACTCTTCACCCCCACTCACAAGGTCCACTTACTAACTCTCACCATAACATCTAACAATGGTACCATAATTTCCCCAGAACCTTATACTAAACTACTGGGAATAATCGTCGACAACAACCGTAAGTTTGATGCTCACGTCCACAAAACTATTAAAACAGTTAATAAGAAAATAGACTCTTTATACAAGATTAAACAATTCCTAACCCCATCTGCTAGGACTGTGATTGCCGTACACATTTGCTATCAACCCTTCTTTATGGCTCACCCATCTTCGTAAACTTAAGCAAATCAGACCTCAATAAATTTAATAGCTGCTACAATAATATTGCCAGATTTGCCACAGGATCAGCTTATAGAACCCATCACTGTCAAAACCTTAAATCACTAGACTGGCTAGAACTACCCTAGCAACTTCAGTATAACCAACTTATAGATGTTCGCAAAATTCTCTACCAACCAGACAGTACACCCATACTGAAAAATATTATCACCCACTACAGTAATCTAAAAGCTCTCCACTCTTTCAACAGAATGCTAGTACAAACTGTTAAAGCCAACAATTCAGCTGGAGAATCATTATTCTCCACCTCTGTTGGTAAAATCTGGAACTTACTTCCTGCAGAACTTAATACAGTTCCCTCCTTAACCCAATTCAAAATATCTCTTAAGAAACACATAAAAATGCACTGCCTTTGTCTCTGTACAAACCCTGACTAACCCCCACTCAAACATCAACTATAAATGAAAACTTTATTACAGGAAAGAAACTCTGATTCTGTAACTGTTTAGAAAACTGAGTATATGTCTCTGACCTACTGGAAAGTATTAAAGTAAGGATGATATCTTGTCTCAACCATGTATGTTAACCACTATGAATGTATGTGATTTCCCTTATCAGTTGTAATCTCTAACTATTTCCTATTCAGTTGATAACTTTTAACTATTTCCTGTGTGTATTTTAGAAAATCTTGAACATGTGTGTGTATATTGTTGAACAAATGTCCATTTTGTAATAATTCACTGTATATTTACTTGTTATGTATGTCTGGAGCTTTTAACCTCAGGCCTCCGCTGAAAATGGACTTATATCCAGTCGGACTTTCCAGGTTAACAAATGTAAAATAAAATAAAATAAATAAATATGCACAGAGTTGATGCTGCATGTCTTCTGTGATGTGAGTAGAAAACAATGAAATTATTTTCACATTGTTTAGTTCATTGTTGAAATATATAGATTTGTGAAATTATAACTGCATACTTCATGTGTATCTCTACATGTGTATGTGCATTTTATAAGGGTAGCTGCCTAACGGCACACAAACAGTAATGCATAAATCTGTGAATAAAATAAAAATAATCAACCACTTAGTCTTGGAATAAATCTAAAACAATAAAAAATAAAAAAAAGTTGCCATGCTCAGAGGATGCAACATACTTTATTACAATGAAGTTAAGAGCTTTCATCTTTAAACAAAGAAGACATCATTAGAACCATTAGCAATCCAAAAAGAACACTTTTAAATAACCTTCGCCAGAGGAGACATAATTTCTAATCAACCAATCACATTAAGCAAACTAAAACAACTTGCTTAACATGCATTTGTTAAAAACAAAATAATTTGATTTTAAAAACACACATTTAAAATAGAACTACAAAGCATTGGTTCTCCTCTTCAACTCACTAGTAATAGAAACACATTCATTAATACCAGGGAACATTGTAGCATCTAAATTAAACTGTGAAAACATTTCATATTGCAATAAAGTATTCTTCCAATCACCAGAAATGGTTATAACTGATACCCATTCCAAAACTAAAAACTTAAATTTTACAAAGCCCTAACAAAATGTAGAATGTTTGGAAAGGGCACTTTTATTACCAGCTCTTTGTAAACTATACAAATGTTGGTATATCCTATGGTTAAGACCATTATGGGTCTTACCAACATAAAATGCTTGACACTACTTGCAGAATGCAAGATATACCACTCTTTCTGAGTAACAAAAGAAATTACCACCCCTTGGCCTTTGTCTAATTTTATCGTACAGCCAACCAGAGTAATTGCGCTCTATAAAGCATCATTGATGGCATCTTCTACATCTCAAGGTCACAGGAAAAGTACTGTTTGAGTCAGGGAGTGGTCTTTCCAAAACGTCCTTGATATACGTTTTCTTTTATATGTAAAAACAGGGCTATCCTTCAATAAAAACGTAGTGGAATCATTACATTCAAATAAAACCCAATTTCTACATATAATATTTTCAATTTCTTTTGCATCAAAGGAATAATGCAACACCATATTATTCTGTTTGTTAAAACACTTCACTTTTTGGTCTATGTGTTTGCATGGAGTTTGGCATCACGCACCAATGCAATGCTGCTTAAACACACTGAGATACATCAACACACAGTAACGTGGTGAATGTTGTATAAAGAATAATTTAATTGCATTATCACTACTTATTTAAAAGTATTATGTACACCTGGATTCAAAGCCTATATCATCTGGGCTCAAAAAGAAATAAGCCAATGCATTTGCATCAGCTACCACAGTCAGCTGAGCAGCAGGTGTGTTTCATAACCTCAGTACTGAGAACTCTCAGACTCTAAGCAATTAGTCTTGCATTTGCACACTGCTTAACTCTGCACAAACAGGAAAAGTGGTGGAAATATGTATCTTGCAATATGCAAACATTTTACTAACCATCACGCAAACCCGCTGCTTGGTGGCGCACTATGCAAAGTGGTCTCTCAGTACTAGTTCACAAATATATCAACTACACTACATAAATAAATAACAAATGTTATATTACAAACCATCTTTAGAATGACAATACACATTCAGATTTTCCAATACTTGTAGTAATTGTGACACCTGTTTGCATCTAATTTATAAAGCTGTCTCAAAGTATACCTACACATTGGAAGCACAACCACCACTACACACTGCACACTCAGCAATCAAGTAACATGAAGAACTTTAATATTTTGACTGCTGGACATGGCTAGCTATCCATTTCATGCTGACCTCCCAATATCTTCTCTCTAACATCCACAGCTGATGTCATCCACTATATGTTGCCCTGCAGCCTAATAAAAGTCAGATTGGTGTGTGTGTCTATATAGTCTGAAGAGCATAAGTGTGTATCCTACAGTTATCCCTGTAATCCCATGGATTGTCAATATTTTGACAGTTGCACATGCCTATACATCCATTTAATGCAGGCCTTCAAACATCTTCTCTCCAACATCCACTGCTGATGTCACCCACTATAAGTTGTCCTGAAGCCTTGTAAGAACACGACTTGTGCTGTGGTGCTTGTGTAAAATACAGAGTTATCTAATCTGTACAATTAGATATGTAGGGATTCTGTTCTCACTGCAGTCAACAGGTGTGTTTGTGTGTGTGTGTGTGTGTGTGTGTGTGTGTGTGTGTGTGTGTGTGTGTGTGTGTGTGTGTGTGTGTGTGTGTATTTGTGCACTTGCTTGACATTATAGACAGCATTTTACACCAGCATGTTGGACACTGCCATTACCATCTTCTCCTCATCAGACCCTGCTGATGTCATTACCTATAAAGTGTTGCCTGACACTCTCCAAGTCAGACTTGTGCTGTGGTGCTTGCATTAAATACATAGTTCTCTAGTCGGTGTGTTTAGATAAGTAGGGGTTCTGGTCTTACTGCAGTCAACTGAGGTGTGTGTGTATATATATTTGTGTACTTGCTTGACATTAGAGACAGCATTTTACACCAGCATGAGGAAACTTATATTACCATCTTCCTGTCATTGGAGTCTGCTGATGTCATCAGCTATAGCTGATCTGCAGATGTGCAATATTCCCATCAGGCAGGGTCAGAGACTGGCCTGTAGGCCAGGCACAAGTTGTCTCATCCTATACGATACAGAGTACAGTGACAGTGCTTTCAGTGTTCCCACATACATCATAGCATGGTTTGTAGGCCTTGTATTTTCTTGGTGAGAAACCCCTGTGGTCTCTCCAGCTGCTTCAAATGCCTTATGAGGGACAGGCAAAAGGGAATATTATACTCTATTGGTGCTCTGATGAAAATCGAGTATAGTACTGTGAAAACATCCTGAGATCTGGATACAATTACTTGATTTATGAGGTGCATGGTGTAGCCTTTCCATACCACTGTGGAAACTTGGTGGTCGAAATTCAGATTCCGCTCTACTTGTGGTCCCAGGTGTTCCTCCATTGGGTTTGAGCATGGAGGGTGTTGCCAATGCTGTAATTAGTGGGGAATTCCACTTTGCAGAATGCAAAATTAATAAAACATTTTTGCATTTACTTACATACTGTGTGGCTTTGCCATCAATCATTTGATTTGTTAGCCCCTCTTGTAATATGTTAACATCACAGGTGGACTCAATGCTGGCACCCAATATGCAATAATCAGCAAACTTGGTAAGCTAAAGGCCATATAATTTAGCCTGGATTGTCATGAAATAAATTCCAAACAGTAAAGGGGCCAGCACAGATCCTTTGAGTATGCCAGTGATGACAGCTCTATTGGTTGAGGCTGATTCACCAGCTTTCACAGTATGTGCTCTGTCTGTGAGCAGTTGGTTAACCATATAGTGACATAAGAGTCAATCCCCAACTGGAAAAGTTTCTTAATGATATCCAAGTGGGGAATTGTGTCCAAACCCTTGGCCAGATAAAGGTAGGCAGTGTGCACTGTCTTGCCTTCATCCACACAGAATCAATGGGCTGTGACATCACATATTGCTTATAGCATGACTCAAAACATACCCCTACCTGACATGGTGGGGTACACACTTCAATACATGCTCTAGATGGAATATTTTCCCTAATAGGGTGTACATCAACATACATACATCGGAGTAGGGTGGGAGACAGCACCTGATGCATGCATGTAAATACACATCCTGACTCCTTATCTGTGATGTAGACCAACATGTAATTATGGACCTTTTATAAATGGGCACTGTTAATATCCTGACTATGTGTAACAGACATCTATGAGTTGTTAATGTTACATCCATGTCTGTTGCATCTGTTAGATGTCCTCAAATACGTCATCAAGGGCATGCATGATAACAACACTATCATTCTGTGGTGCTTGATCAGGCCAAAGTATTTGACACAAATCCACACTCAGGTATTAACTCAACTCTGTCAGATGTGACCATAAACACCTATATCACCAAATGGGTAGACCACTGGATCACATATGTGGCATCTAAATATGTTAAAATGTGTAGTAAAGTGTCCTATATCTCGGGTCAAGTGATCAGTTCCATACATCAGGGCTGTCTTCTAGGCCCTTTCCCGACTGCCAAGAATGACATACACATCATGTGTCCAAAGAGTTGTTTGGAGGATTATAGATTGTGGGTAATCATTGACTCCAGCTGTGATATTAGTATAATACAGAAAGTATCAACGCACACCAAAGATTGCTGCCACAGTCATGACAACACATGAGATGAAACAAAAACACGGGGGGATTTGATACTTTATGAAAACACACAACCCAAGAATAATGTAGACATCACACCCCGGCCTTACCTGGTTACTCATCCTATCATACATTCAGACCCCAAACTGTGGGTAGTAAAGCCAAAGGAGGTGGAGTTTCAATATATATTAAAGACACACACCTCCAGGCTGGTCAAACAGTATGACACACAGGAGACACTCCAGGTTCAGTTAACTATTGACAAGACCCCTATACATATAATAGCTAGCTACCAGCCCCGAAATCTGTCCCAGGATGCCCAGACTGCCTATCTAGACCTCTTCAAATCTATCAAGATTCAACCCTTTACCCTGATCTAGGCTGACTTTAACTACCCAAACATAGACTGGAAGAACTACTCTTGCCAGAACACAAATACCCAGAGATTCCTCGATTTTGTAAATGCAACTGCTTTGGAGCAGCTAGTCAATACTCCCACAAGAGGTGATCATTTCTTGGACTTGGTATTAACCAACATTAGTAGCCACTGCTGCATCCCTGCAGTAGCATCCTCCCTTGTATGATCTGACCATAAAGCAGTCACGTTTGAAGTCACCATCTCCTCCAACCCCCCTCTAGCGGGGGTCAATCAAAACAACTTCTCCAAAGCTGATTACAGCCTCCTGATGGATGGTATAAACAGCTTCACAGCCCCCTCACACCTCTCTAGGAACTAGCACCAGTATCCAAAACTATACCAAATTTGGGTCTATATCACATAGTCGAAGTTCCATAACTCTGAACACCTAATGGTAGAACCATTATGTTCAAAGTTACAGAACTTCAACTACATAAAAAAAAATAAAAAACAATGGACAACAAAATAAATTGTGCCCCCCACACACTCCGCTACTTAAATATACCAACTCCGAGACCGCACCACATTGAAGTGAATGGAAACCTCCACTTATGGAGATTTCCATTCAAACGCTCGAACTTTTACAAATTCAAATGTATGGTCTCGACCATATGTGGTTCAAACTTGTAAAAGTTCAACTATGTGATAGGAACCCACCAAATTTCTATACAAACATTGATATAGATGCATGAAATCAGGAATACCTGACAGGACTAGATCATTCTCCACAAGGAAGAGTAAACCTATCTGGTAGACATCTGCAATAAATAAACTCTATAACAAATGAAAAACATTGCTGACCAGGGCCAAGAAGGAGCAGGTGCCCAATTGGAAGCAATCTCCCCTTAGCCTAAACAAGCAAATAAGAGCACTAGTAAAATCCTCCAAAGCAAACTTCGAGTCCAAATGGGCCACATCTACTAGAGACAGTTATTAGGCCTTCTTCACATATGCCCATAATCTCAAAGGTAGCACCCAGATCTGTACAGAACTGATGGTCAAGGACACCACATATACAAATGCCGTAGATATAGCAAACTTGCTGGCTGTCAGATTCAGAGAAAATTCCACCCCTCTGTCCCCCCCATCAGTAAATCAGGACATTCCCAGTACCTGCCCCCTTCCCCTTATATCTAGGGATCAGGTTATCACTACTCTCTCAAAGACAAATAAATACAGCCTCCATGTGACCTGATAACATCCCAGGCTGCATCACACATGAACTCAGGCAGGAACTTGCAGCACTATTAGGCACGCTATTCAACCAAAGCCTGAGTACTGGTTTTGTCCCAGCTGAGTGGAGGACAGCCACTGTCATCCCTTTACACAAAGGTGGAATGTCCACTGATCTGGGAAATTATAGACCCATAAGCCTAACTAGTCTGATATGCAAGGTCATGGAATGGATTATCATGGACCTCATAAACAAGGACATTGGTAACCTCCAAACACTCGATCCCACACAGTTTGGCTTCATCAAGGGAAGGTCATGTCTGTTAAATCCGGTTGACTTTTTCAGACAGTCACCAAAGTCATGGATGAGGGGAAGACAGTGCACACTCCCTACCTTGACCTGGCCAAAGCCTTCAATACTATTCCCCACTCGGGCATAATAGATAAACTCTCTCAACTAGGCATCAATCTGTATGTTAGCAGATGGGTAGCCAACCGGTTCACTGATAGAACCCACCTAGTCAAAATAGGGGAAGGCACCTCAAGCAGTAGACCCGTATTGAGTGGCATACCCCAGGGTTCAGTCTTGGGGCCTCTGTTATTTGGGATGTACTTTTCTGAGGAACAGACTAAAACAAGTATGCTATGGCTGACCAGGCTTGCAGATGACTGCAAGTTGGGAGCTGTCATCAATTCCCCTAGTGACATGGACATTGTCCAAGAGGGTCTCACCCAAACAAATGACTGGTGCCAGAAACATGGCCTTAAGCTGAATACAAAAAAATGCATCATCACCCCCTTTGTGGAGAGAGATGTCCCCAAAAATTATCAAATTAATAACGTTCTAAACATGCAGTCAGTCGTGAGGGATTTTGGCACCCAGATTGACAGCAGCCTGACTTTTGACCACCATGTTGCTTCCATTGTTACAAGCAGTAGCTGGAGAGACCACAGAGGTTCTTCACCAGGAGAATCCAGGGCCTCAAAAATCTACCATACACAGATAGGCTAAAAGCCCTATGCCTCTACTCTGTTTCATACAGACTCCTAAGAGGTGACCTCTGTCTGGCATACAAGATGATCTCGGACCTCACTTTGATGGGACTGCTGCATATCTGCAAGTCAAGCTCCACTTGAGTAACCCACACACGTGGCCTCAACCTGGTCAGTGACATCACTAGGACTTGCTAGCAGGACAGATTTGTATCCCAGAGACTCCCCCAATCTATGGAATAAACTCCCTCTCCATGTCAAGCAGAGTGCCTCTTTACCTCTTTTTAAGCACAATCTGGATAACTGGATGGGAAATAGAAAATACATCCCTGGGATTCCACCCGTGTCCCTGCTGGATAGGGGCATCGGGTGCTGATTTGTCTATGCATGGGCTAAACTGTTGGCTAGGCTTATAAGGGCCTCAGGGCCAATAGCCTAGTAACTTCCTATGATCCTATGATCCTATAAACAGTCCAAGTGGTACTTTACCTGTGTCCTGGGGTAGATGGCATGTGGAACATCTACCAGGATGTGGTCACAGTGCTGACTACTCCCTTGTATGTAACACAACTACTGAGTATGTGCAGGACAGCCACATCAAAGACCATAATACCTCCATAGTTCACAGCCTTCATCACACCAATAACTGAGTACAATGCACCCTTCTTCTTGTGCCTCCTTACACATCTTCCAGTGATATATAAATAAAGTATACCACCTTTGCCACAGTGAGCACTCATACATCTTATTGGCCATACTTAGATATTCTTTTTGTTGCATAAACATTACTGTCTGGTGATGCAGAATCCCCACTGAGGAGTTATACCAGATGCACGTGTGATACCTGTTCTGGTGATGCACACAGTACACATATAGCTGTCTGACAAAGTCATGGCATGGATTACATTTATGACAATGTGTAGTGTGCCATATATATATATATATATATATATATATATATATATATATATATATATATATATATATATATATATATATATGCCATGCACACCAGTCAATTAGCCAATATTGATCATAATTTCACATATAGGTATAGTACTGCCTATCCTAACACCTCCAGCAGATGTTACCATGTCTGGATGGTGAGCTTGATTACTCTCATAGATCACTGACATGTCATAATAGTTGTACAAGTGTGTTCATGCAGAACTATCTGGGCCAGTAATCAAGGAGCCCCAATCCTCACCACTGACAGTGGTGATGGTTGTTCATTTGGAACAAAGATACATACAGTATTTCCAAATGCAGCTCTCTGCAACAATCAAAATTTCCCTTAAGAGCACACAACAAGCACAATCATTCCTGGGGCTGGGTTTCCTTCTTTCTCTCTCCCCAGGCACCAAATAAGACTCTCTACTGACACAGCTGTAGAGCTGAATTCTCAGCTGGGTTTTCCAAGCCAAGTCCTCCACCACCCTTTGTGTGAAATCAGTGCTCTGTGTGTCTGTTCCAAGTAGCTGACGCACACACACACACACACACACACACACACACACAACACACACACACACACACACACACACACACACACACACACACACACACACACACACACACACACACACACACACACACACACATCTGGGAAAGGCTGGCATAGATTTACCAACTATGCCCCCTCTGCCCAGACAATGAGATAGAGACTGCCACCAGAACACTCCATAGCCAGCTACTCTAAGGATCTTACCACAGTATGCAATTATACTGAGTGAAATTAATACTAATACAAATTGTAGCATTTGATCAATGCACCAAGGCTTTCAGGAGTGGCCACACTGTCACAAAATAAATATAAGTACTCTCAAAGATTAAAATATTCTATGAAAGACCAACCACAATGAAAAGTTTAAATATATTTAACAATAAATAAAAGAACATGAAAAATACTAAATATCTATTTAAAATAAAAAACAGAGTTTAAATCACAGGAAATATTAAAAATAACACAGATAGATAGACTCACACAGATATAGAAAAACAGTACTTAACTAATCTCGCTATATTTTCCTGACTGATCTAAAGAATTACTATGCCCTGGTTACTTACTAAAGCAAGATAAGATGAAGAGGGTGAGTGATCCTTCTTTGTCAGGTTTCAAAAACAGACTGCCCTGAGATTTCTGTCTCATCTAGTATTAAAATATCATTTCACTGCTGGCTTGCAGAATGACATCACATACATCTGGTCGCCTGACTTCAAGTTCACACATTACCCTCTTTACTAGAAACTGAGCCAGAATCTTGCACATGTGTGTTAACATACACGCACACATGGAACTTTGATAAGATGTATTATAGCATCTGGAAGCTATAAAACCATTTCAAAAATGTTCATCCTTCCAGGATAGCAATTACTTCACCCCTAAGGAAAATACAGTAGGATTCCTAGTCCTGATTTTCACAGGCATTTTGTCTCTGGCTGCAATCAGAACTGTAAGATGCAATCTTTATGGCCTAAACCAGGTAATTTAATTTCAGACTGTTTTTCAGAATTTGCTATACTGAGATTAACCTCTTCTCTTCCAGTATCCTCTGTTACAATATATTAATTTCAATAGTTACAATACAGTCTAACATACAGGTGTATTTCTTTTCTGTCCAGTAGGACCCACTGTTGGTACATTTTTAACACAAGCAACGTTACAAACACATTTTCAACACAAGCACCTGTACAAATCAGTTTGATACACAAATGACATATAATTCTTTACAAAACTCCAGTTAGCTATGCTGGTATATGTTACATATTCACTGCCCTACTTCTCCTGGTATAGTTGGCAATATCTCACATCATCACACCATCTATGATTACTCAGAATCACATATGTTATTTCAGAGACATGGGATTATTGGTGGTATTATTCTGATATTTTCTTTGATTGTGCATGCTTCTGTTTACTGTTGTCCATAAAGCCTGTGACTGTGTCTGACTTGTTGGAGACCTCTGCTGACATTGTAGTCATATTCAGGCAAATCAGTTTGCACAGCTTCACAATATGCACCTGACCCCAATTGTATATAACATCCCTGACATATGTCCTCTCCATTGTTTATGTCAGGAAGCTTATATCACAAAGACATCTCAGTTGTTATGTCACCTTGCCTGACAGTCACATAATATACATTTTCACTGTGCAGTATATACTGTACCATTTCAACATGTGATTAATTTGCTACAACTGTTTTCCATTTACATGCCCTCATCTGCTGTACATTACGATGTTTCATTCCAAGAATTCATCTGTGTGTCCTTATTCAATGCACACACTTCCCGACTGTTTATTTTAAATGGCAGTCCATGTACCATTACAGATAATTTACACAACTTTTGTACAGAATGCCTGGAATGGGATTCCACAATACTCTGCAATGTATACACTGTCCTGTACTGTGTTATACATTGCTTTATGATAAACCCTGCTAATCATTGTGGCATTCTATGCAATCCAACTAACATAGTTTTCTCATAGGTAAACACGTCCACATCTGCTATACATGTTGTTTTACATGGTTTCCTCGTGCTTGTTTGCATTTGAACATGGTGTGCAGCATGAATATCTAATTAGCTCTTCTGCTCACTTTACAAACACGTAAACTCAGTGTAGGCTTTGTGCGAAGTTTATTGAGTCCTGCTGAATATCTATGCAAAATTTGAAACAATTCACCTACAGCTGTAGATTTCACGACTGGCACAGACATTCAGCCAAATGGGAAATCATCAAACCTAAGCTCAGCTCTACAAAACAATGCCCTCTGACCACAATGTGTAAAAAATGACACCTAAATGCAAGAGGCATCTGTTACAAAATACAACAGATGCATCACAGACTGCTTATTACTAGTAAGACATATTAACTATAAGAGAAACATAGCTAAAACCAGCAGTATTAGAGGAACAGGTTTTCCATCCAGTTATAGTATGCTCAGGACAAATGAGCTACAAAAAGACCACATTATTAAGAAAACATATATTATCACTATTCTGTAATAATCTTGGAATTAAACAATTTACCAAATCAATGCACTCAACAAAGCAGAGCTACTAATAGCCTCCCTGCAACTACATACAAATAAAAATCACATGCTATGCCACCCAGTCCTAAGATATAAAATACCACACTATCTTTGAATACCTCAATTATAAAACAAGACACAATACGTTTTGGGGTGTTAACATTGGTTGGCTAAATGTAAATCCCACAACTTTATCTTACTCTGAGCTACCTCTCATAAATGTCTTTGCACTAATGCAGAATCTATGACAGCTCATAAAGCCACTGATAGAAATAACATTATAGAGAGGATACCAGCTGGAAACACTGACAAAAACCTTCACTTCAGACATGCTCTCTGACTCACTGAGTGACCATTGCACCACTTATATTATTTACAAACATACTAAAATTCAAAAGATAGTTACATATAACAGAACAAGATTAAAAATCCTTCAATGATTCCACCTTCAACTCACTATTCCAACAATGTAGCTGGAATCCATAAAATACCTTTCATTAAATGAGACACAACTATTTTAGTATAACTTCTCAAGTCATTCTGGACACCCTTAGCTCCCTTTCATAATATGAAAGTTAATCAGCTACATGACTAACCAGAGATATTAAGCAAATATTATGTAAAGATAAAGCATGGCAAACCTGGAAAAACAACAGACATAACCAGCATACCACAGGTTTACAGGTTCATAGTTAAGTAATAGGCTAGCTGCCCTTGCTGGCCATTTGAGGTTTAGCCAATTTATCTTTTTGTGCTTGAAATAACCTATCCCATTTTATTACAAGACTGGCCTTACCTATCCCATAGTTGATAATTATATATTACCTATATTAAGAGTAACTGGGATCATACCAATTACCCATAATAAGAATAATTGGGATCATACCATAGATACTTTGAGGGGACCCATATATGGGATAAAGAATTCAGGAGCAGCCACTGTCCATTAGTAGTACAAGGGGCAGTCCTTGCATAAACTTTTTGTTTCCCATACATAGATCTAAGTTGAGCTTGAAATGGACAGGGATGAATTTTGTTTTATGTGGATGGGGAGTCTGTTCCATAGCAGCGGTATCCTCTGTGACATATACCTGTCCCTACAAACTATTCTGTCGATGTTGCAGAAGAGGTTTAGATGCCTAAACCAAATATTTCTGATGCCATTTGACTTGCTGGTGTGCAATAAATCCATCAGTAATAGATTGGAGGATGTCTTAATAGATTGGAGGATGTCTTGTACGCCAGATACAGGTCACCTCTTAGCAGTCTTTAGGAAACAGAGTATGGTGATTGGGCTTAGAGTCAGTCCATGTCTGACTTGCTGTTTAGGGCTTTTATCTTTTTACTCATTAGATCAGTCATTGAATATGATGCCCTCTCTGGCATGTATCTGTCCAGACACATGCAAGAACTGGAATGCCCACAGAGCTACCTTATAAAAAGGATATAAGACATAAACAACATGTCTTACATTGACTGGCTCAAAGCCATATCACTATGCTAAGTATCCTACAGACTGCTAAGTGGTGGCCTGTATCTACACATGCGAGGCATACAGCTCCCTAGAAAGCAGATACAGTTTACATCATTCTATTTTGGGATAGGGTTAGGTTGTGAGGGACTAGGGATTGTCTCATGCAGAATTGCAGTTTACTCCTGGGACTTGACTCCCATCTCTCACCTACAAGGGAACTAAAGGGCTGATTAACTCTTGACTTAAGAAAAATGAGCCATAGGGCCTTTGCATTGTTTGTTGAAAAAAAGGGTCTGGCTGTCAACCTTTGGAGGAATGAGTGGCTGTATAGGGATTTGTGAGGATGAGCTTGAAGGCAGTATACAGGAGGTTAAAAATATCAGTAAAGTTCAGCAATCTCTTAACTGAACAAACATTAATAACACACACCACCCTAACTACGCAGACAATCATTCTCATCACTTTAACTTCAAATTACTGTACTAGTGCATAGGAAAATCCCCTGCAAAACTCCAAAACAGTTTTGATCAGCATTCAATAAAAATCACAGTCCTGCCCTTTCACAGATGAAACAGAATATAAGATAGCATGAAGATTTAAACTGTACCACAAAAATGTTGCAAATTCTCTGAATACATCCAAGGTGCAGAGTACATCAGTAAGTGTCATGGACAATGACACTGTCACCTTATCATTTAGCATAGCTCCTGTCACAAAAGTAATAATAACAATAATAATAATAAAAAAATTATTCAAAAACTTAAACTTACCTCTCTTGCAGCTAGAAAGCTACCATATCTTAAATAACTTCAGAAGCTATTGCATATGCACTGTCTATACTTACAAACCAGTCTCTTGTAGAAGGTATAATCTTTATACTAGACACAATTCTGGATTCTACCCTTACATAACTGTGGCAAATTACTTCACAATTCTGGATTCTACCCTTACATAACTGTGGCAAATTACTTGAACCAGCAAACTGCAGACCTATATAGCCAGCTTTTTCCCTCTATGTATTTTCATACAGCTGATCAGCTACTTTACAGAGGACATGTAACATTTTGCAGCACAGCATGTATTTACACCAGGCCATAACACAAAAACAGCATTCCTGGCTTTCATAAACTATATTCAGGACAGGCAAAATCAAGGTGACATGATTGCATACCTACTTTCACACTTGTCCAAACCAACTGATACTATCTCACATCCAATGGTATTTCTTAGAGACAAGGATCTATGCCTCACAAACAATGCAGTCAATCACTTTAAAAGTTATCTCAACCGCGCTCAGCTGATGAGCTGTCAGCTCCACAACAAATGTCTTTAGGTATGCCACAAGGTTAAATATTAATACCTGTACTCTTTAATATATGTATAAATAAAATGCATATAGTTTCTCACCAGCAAATGTAATTCAATATGCAGATGCCTTAACAGCAATATGTGTGGTATATTCAGTTAAACAGCTCCATGGTGACCTCTAGCATTCCTTTAGAAAAATTGAAAATTGGTTGCAGCAGTCTAAACAGCTCCTAAATCCAAATAAAACTAAATTATTGGTATTTTCTCCTGTAATAATTAATGGTATTTTCTGCTGTATTCCAGCAGTCAAGCTTTTCCAACTTAACAATATTATTGCACAATAATGTTACAACTGAGTTAGTACAAAAATACAAAACTACCGGAAATAATAATATAGCACATATTATAATTTGATCAAAACATGTAACTTAGTTCAAAAACCTAACCATAAAATAACAGTTCTGTATAAAGTGAATCCATTCCTAACAGAATATGAATACAACTATAGCTCAGACTTATCTATTCTCCAGTTTCCAGTAGCCCTCAGCTGTTAAGTTATATAATTATTAGTGCTGTAATATAAATGTACTGTAAACTCATTCAAATGTAAGTAATATGCAGCTTTTCTCTCTGGACATCCACTGGAAAAGGACTTTGCTCAGTTGGACTTTTCTGGTAAACAAAGGCAAATAAATAAACAATAAATTCTTAGCATTATCCTCCAACATTGTGTCCTCCAGGTCTTTTGATGGATAATAAATCTATTACTAACTCTGTGCTAAATCATTTTTAAACCACTGCAAGGACTTGTCTGGTGCCAAATCATTGAATCAATTCACTCTTTAAACGTGAATTTAATTTTTTCAAATATTTTTATTAGATGAAAAGTACTAGCATTTCTCAAATCCAGAATATTTTCAAACAAGTCATATATACAATGTCTGTTTCACATTTGTTTTAATATATTTATGAAGCTACACTCACATCATATGTCTTAATAATATTTTTAAGTAATAACTGTTTACATTATTTATGAAATGTTCTCCTCATGACAATAAATATTACATGTAATCTATAATTGTGTTATTTACATTAAATATACATTCTATTTAATACTGTAAATTAACAATCTTTTGATGATACACCCCTCTTATATATTTCTAATGAAGACAGCAGTTTTGGCCAGAATTTAAGATTTGTTTAACAATCATTAAGAAATTTAAAAAATTCAGTTTATTTAACTTAAAATTGTGTATTAATGAAAGAAAATTTATAAATGTTAGTCTGCTGCTTTTCATCCAGTTTCATATTTTTCTTCCAATATCTAGCACATACCACAAGAATGGATAATGGGAACTATTAACACAAAGTAGGGTTTGATATATTATATAGACTAAGGCTGTCTGTGAGGGTGACTTTCTACTATTTGTTGTGTTCCAAACTGTCTACAAAAAGACAATACCAAACAACCTGCAAAATCTGCATTTATCTCTAGCAATTAAAATTATCATTGCTTTATTCGTTTTGGCTAATTTGCCAAAGTATAAAATGTTCTGTGCATAAATGTATATATTTATATTTCCAAGATATAGATGATACAGCACTTTTGATGGATTTTAACATGTATAATTTATTTTGCTAGGTATATTACAAGTCTTCAAATGTGCATATTTGTATCCATTTTGATGCCACTTGTATTTTGTGCTTTTAATACTTTGTATAACTTTGATAATATTGATTTTTGTACATTGCCTGACAAATTAGCAATTACTTACTCTCCTATTAACTGTATACTCAACCAGTCATTCCTGTGTAGATTATATAGGAATGAACGCTGTACTAAATGGTTTTCTGAGATAGTAGCTGATACTGGGAATAGACTACCAGATTATACTAGATCAAATACTAGTTTAGTTATTTAAAAAAACTGATTGGACACTCTACATAGATGACTGTTTTGGTATATCAGCAGGTTGGCAGGGCTTGACTGAAATACTTATATTTATGGATGTATGCACGTATTTCTTAAGGAGTTAAATTCTTTTATCATGTCATTAGTTGATTTTATTTTAGACTTTCATATGCAGTTATATAATGATATAAATATCATCTCTTTTCAATTCATCACATACTTTATATTCAAAGTTACTATTAATCCTGCAGATTGTATTAATGGACCTATAGAAATTATCCATTTTTAAAACTTGTATGGTGATATTTGATATATATATATATATATATATATATATATATATATATATATATATATGTATTATTATGTATATTATTGATGATATTGTAATATTATTTGCCAGACTTTGCCGATCATAAAATATTTTGGTTTGATTTATTAGTTACATTGTTGTTGCAGATATTTAAATGTAATGTTTCCCAACTAGATTTATAGTCATCAGTAAACCAATGTCAAATTGTCTTTACACTGAAAGAAATCACGTTTCTGTATCAGGAAATCTTAAGTCTCCCTTATCATAGGATCTTACATGATTTATTTTTGCTCTCCTTGGCTAATTGGGGTGCCTCAAAAATGACAGAAATATTTTCTCTATTTGCTTAAATGCAAGTCTTAACATGCAACAGATTTATAAACTGGGACTTAGAGAGGATTCATGTGACTTTGAAGCCTTAACACGGTAGCTTCTCTGTTGTAGTAAATTTTCTGATTCATAAACTGAGCTATGAATGCAGTGGTCGTATTGGTAGAACTCATTGCTAATGCATCTAATGCTAATTAGCCATGTGGTCTTTACTGGCAATTCTAGTGTATCCTGATTTAAGCTGCTGAAGGATTCAAAGAGTCACTCTGATACATAAAATATCATTGTGTGTGGGGGGTGAGCATCATCAAAAGATAGGAGTCACCTTTCAGTCCTATGGAAGTAGTGTGTGTGTGTGTGTGTGTGTGTGTGTGTGTACATGCGCATAAACATGGGTGATTAGGTAGGGAATCAAAAATTGTATACATGTTTTGGAGCTTCAGTGTGGGTAAACTGGAAGGTAGGTCCATATGTGTGCATCACTGTTGCAGGGCTTTTATGGTGTTGGATTAATACAGAAACAATATAAATTATTTCTAGTCATCATAAATCAATTGTTTACTGATGTATGCAAACAAGCCCGAATAAACAATAAAACCCTTATATCATGGAAATAGGCACTACACTATAAAATATCTGTATTTGCAAACAAACTGGAAAGACAGATATGATAGAAACAGGCCGGACAACATTTATAGAATAGTCAGTATTTATTATTAGAAGACAGGCCAATATAATATTAAAATAATAATAACTTTAATAGATTATTACAACAGTACTAAAGAAGAATTAGAAATCATCAGTAAAGGTATAGAAAAATTAGTTGATATGGATTACCTATTTACAATAGTATAAAAACCTGGATTTCCTAAAGTATTTATAGATCTAATAAAACTATCATGCTATAATAATAATAATAAAGTTGATGTTAACAGTGGTTACGTTTTATCAGAAGCAATAGATATAAAGAGATGTTAAGCAAGATATTCGGGTTTTAGCAGTAGATTCCATGTCAAATATGAAAGGAAAACAAGTTACTTATAAAAGCTTCAGAGTCAATAAGGAGCATGAATTGAAAACCTTATTATTTTCAGATGATAGCCTGCTAACACATATTAACACATATGTATCACTTTAGCACATTTTATGAATATTTGTATCACTTGAAAACATATGAAGACTGAAGTTTAATGATAATAATACAAAATATTAATTATAAACCCTAAACAAAAATACATTTAACATTAAAAAAGGGCATAATTTAAAATAAAGCAAGGGAACTGATTATCTAGGAATTAATCTTAAAATATAGATAAAAAATGCAAGAGAATCATTCAGAATTTAAAAAAAAATTATTAAAATATGGAATAAACTTTTTAAATATTAAGGTAGATTACTTGTATTAAGATGATGTTGCTCCCCGGGTTTGTATATTTTATGCAGACTTTTACTGGGATTAAGAAAAATCCTCACTATTCACTAAAATTGTTTATAACAGGTGGGTCAATTTATGCAAAAGTAAGAAAAGGTATTTCAGAGATAGCTGTGATATCAATGAGAAAAACATCATTATCAGCTCATTAGCATGTTGCTAAATCATACTTGTTTAACAATAGAACCTTTGAGAACTTATAGTGACAATGTTTTCACTGGTACTCCAGCATCACATTTGTAAACCTCATGCTTTTTTTAAATTCTGGAAAAATATCTTTGGTTTTAATTACTTTATTATTTGCAGCACATTCAGTAGACTGAATTCATTGATTTAGTTCTGTTAACCAAATTATGTAATCTTCTTGGTGTGGCATTGTATGAAGCTAATAAAAAGCTTGTCTAATATTATTTTTATTTTTATTTTGGGATGCATTATTTGCTGATATTTCTTTTTATTTAAGGCATTTACCATGTCCATAAAAATCTTAAATCCTTTATGTACTTAATGTTTAGCTATAGTTGTATTTTATAATACCGAACATTTTCTTTGCTCCATCCCCTCAATTTCTTTTTGTTGCAAGCCATTTTCCCTATAAGTATGCTTTTAGTACATCTCATGAAATGTATTATTTGCATTATTATTATTGAAATCAAAGTATGTATTTTATTTTTTTAGCAACCATTGTAATCTCCTTTATCTTAGCAATATATGCCAGAATGTTATTACTTAATGATGACTTTTAATTATCATTTATTTAAAGCAGCAACATTATGATCTAACATAAGACATATCACTACTGCAGCTGTTAAATCATTAGATATAAATACCATCCCCTGGATTCACTATCCTTCCATGCAGGACTAGCTTAGTCCTGTGCGGAAGTGGCCGTTTAGGATCAGGATGGCAGTGTGCCATGCATATCAATGAAGGCACTCTGCCTGAGCTCCTAAATGGACACGAAGCATGTATGAGTGCAGAGCTCTCAGAATATACATGCCCCTGCAATGAAGAAAAGCAGTGTATGAATAAGAATGAGCGAGACCGCTCATAAGTGTTCGCATACCCCCAGCAACATCCCCACAAGTTTACAATAGCAATAGTTAAAACATTAAATATAAAGAAGTGTTTTTTTTATAAAACAAATTAAATTTAACAGTAGTTGTGAGGGTTTGCCCATCACTTAGCTATGGTTAATTCAGCTTAAATGGCACAAGAGGATAAAAATCAAAATATATGCAAATGAAGCAGTACAACAATAGGGTAGTGGGCAGAGCATTTGCCTTATGAGCAGTCATTCCCAGTTCGAGTCTCACTCCAGTATAATCCATTTTCCATTTCAAATCATTTTATGATCAATTTATTTTATTGCATAACCTATGACATAACATATATTTGTGAACTGGAGTACTGCATTAAATGCAGATGTGAGGTGTCATTGTCATAATGTTGTAAAGTCCACAGATAATCACAAGTGCCCCATACAGTATATGTACACAGGAATCAGGGATACAAATGGAAGGTAAAATATGTAATGAAAGATAAATCCATACAGTTTCCAAATCCACCACCTTCCAAAGAACCATTAGACATTACTGTCTAAATTAGTACGGTGGTATGTGGGAGTAAACACTAGTAAGCAGGAGTAAGCATATTTAAGCATTAGTAAGTGGGAGTAAGCATATTTAGGCAGTAGTAAATGAGTTTAAGCCTGTTTGCATGGGGGAAAGCAATGCACACACAGGTTAAGCATTACTGAAGCTAACTCTCTGTAAGCATATTTAACCGAATGTTAGCATTGCTTACCCTCGCACAAACCCATGCAGATCCACTTACAATTGCTTAAAAGTGCATTAATCACTCTGTATGCATCAGCCGCTGTTCTGGCCAAAAAGTAAAATAAACAGCCTTTGCAGGTCTTGAACCCAGGACCCTGTACACTATAGTCACAGTAGTTAACCACTAAGCCATCACAGTAGTACATAAGATTGAGGTATCACCAAACAAATCCACACTATAGGAAATAAATACAAACTGAACATGTGAAAGGAATCTATATGCAGTTTTATATTGTATAACCTACTACAGGACATAAATATGTGAACTGAAGTACTGCATTAAGCCCAGATGTGACGTGTCATTGTAATAAAGTGTTGAAATCCCCTAATAAACACAAAGATCCCATACAGTGTACATACACATGAATCATGGAAATCAAACACATATATAACATGTAATGAATAACAAAATCAATGCCAAACATGCAAATATAACACAAATTAAATATTAAGCAATGCTAAGCATTGCACAGCCCAGCTTAGTAGGTGTAAGCAATGTGTAGGCCAGGTAACTCAGTCTGTCCATTGGTATACCCCTTTAAGCAATGCCAACCTTAGGTAAGCAGGTTTGCCCATGGCTTAGCATTTTCAAAACCATCCAATCATGGCAAAGTATGGGAAACCCTCCCTATTTAAACCCAACAGTCAGGAATACATCTCATAACTGGTTGCAGCTTCCCCTTGTAGGAACTATGTCTGGAATGGGAGAGGGTGTGCGCTTTTGGGTGTATTGCTGAGGCATCCAGGAGTCCAGAGTTATGGCAGGACTCCTTGTGAAAGGCCATGACCGGAGACTGCTGCAGGGCCAGTACCAGGGTTCCCACTATAAAGCGGAAACCTGGGACCATCTCACCCATGACCTCATTAGTGCCACTGGCATACCGCGAACTATTGTGCAGGTCAGGCATCACTATGCCAACCTGAAGCAGAGAAAGGAGGATCTCTTGGATCAGTGGATCCAAGAGGCTGGGAGGACAGGGGATGTCCCAACCAATTGTAAGTATCAGTCCACTACCTGTTTAATCATTCCCAGTTCATGCATATTATGGATAGGTATGGCTAGATATTCCTCATGTCTTTCACAGTGGCAGGTGAGTGGGCTGCGAACCAGGAAGCCCATGGCTGTAGACTGCAGCGGTTGCGACATGAGGCAGGTCAGTAATACTCTTGCATGTACTGTGATAGGAAATAAATCTAAAAGTAGTAGTAAGTTAATTGCTTGTATAAAACCTGCATACACCAGGGAAAAGGACAGGAAGAGTCTCATATAGGTTGTACGTAAATAAAAGCATAATAGCCTGACAATAAAGGTCTAACTGCTGGAATGCATGTGTTCACTTTGGTATCATATGGTAATGTAGAGTTGCAATCACTTAATAGTACTGTTGTAGTAAACAATATTACCCACACTGTGCTACATAAATAAAATGTGTACGAATGTCTGTATATGACTGTTGTAATCCCAAGAGGTCAAATAGTACAACTGAGAGAGACTTAGACAGAAAACACTGAAAAGACAGACAACAAAATCCAAACAGCGCACTCAACTGCAACGTGAATGGTTGTATTTTTTGCACACACAGCCATGGTTCGAATCCTAGGAGTGGTAGTAGGCTGTATGCAGAATCATACCCCGCAACTGTACAGATATATCCAGAATGTCCAGTAAATCAGCACATAGCTGCTGCCTGTCACCCTGTCCCTCAAATCAGTGGGATGATCCCAGATGTTTAGGCAGCAAACAAGACATACAAGTGATTGTCAGAACAAACCTGTCACTCTAGTGACTCCCCAAAATGTTATGAGAGTAAGTAGCCAAGTCTGTCCCATCTCCACCCCCATGTTGTCAAGCTGTGACCAGAGTGAGATGTATGTGCATAATAGTAATGTGGAAACTGGTAATTTGTGTGGCAACATTCAGGTAGTGCTAACAAACATTGCTCCCATAGGTCTGTCAGATATGAACACTGTGCCTATAAATGAAAGATTGATAACCTGTACTGGTGCTGTTTACTCTGGAATTGTATGGCGTTGTTAGTGTTGTAATTGCTCAAAATAATAAGGTATCACTCATCACTGTCACCCACACTGTACTACATAATACAACTGTCTAGGAAATCCTGTATAAGAATGTTGTAATTACAAGGTCGGAATGTAAAACCACAGGAGAATTATAGACAGAAATCAGACAAGAGATGCACAGCAATATCTATATAGCACACTCAACCATGATGGACAATGTTTAGCAGACACAGCCATGGTTTGAATCCTGGGAGTGGTAGTAAGCTGTATGCAGAATCATGCCCCACAAGTGTACAGATATGTGAAGAATGTCCAGTAAATTGGCCCATATCTGCTGCCTGTCACCATATATATATATATATATATATATATATATATATATATATATATATACACATACCTACACACACACACACACACACACACACACACACACACACATATATATATATATATATATATATATATATATATATATATATATATATATATATATATGTGTGTGTGTGTATAAACAGCTATATAGCTATAGATAAGAATATAAATACATTTATGACCACAGGCACCATTAATGGGGGGTGAGGGGTCCCAAGCTACATACGTCTTGTACGTATTGATATTACCCACCCCCAGCCAAACAGGTCTGCCCTGCAATACAATACCAACTGTTGCAAGTCCCATAACCAGGACCCGACACAACATGGGCATAAGATGTTAACAGTAATCCATCCCACCTGTATGATGTCAGGCTGGTATCAAAAACATATCATGCAGTACAGTCTGGGTACCATAGGAAATGTACAATGTGGAAGCAATAAACATTCCTAAGATACATATACACACACACAAACACACACACACACACACACATATATATATATATATATATATATATATATATATATATATATATATATATATATCTTCTTCTTCTCTTTCAGCTGTTCCCATTAGGGGTCACCACAGTGGATTTTGTTCCCATTGACATCGGTTTCCATTTCTTTCCATTTCTTCTTTTTCTTTTTTTTTCTTTTTCCATTTCTTACATTTATACACATATATATGAGTGTGTATATATATATATATATATATATATATATATATATATATATATATATAAATATATATATATATAAATATATATATACATATATACATATACATATATATATATATATATATATATATATATATATATATATATATATATATATATATATATATATAGATATCTAACTACACATACACACACAGAGATATGTATAGGAAGGTACATATTTAGAAGCTGCACACCATATGGAACAGCCAGTATTCCTACAGTTTCCACCTTATCAAATGGACACTGTAGGAGTCACCCATACAAAAGACAACTGTTGCCTGAAACATATACCCACAGAGAGGTCAAAGGATATAACACCACACACAGGTTTGCATACATGAGAAAGCTTTATTTGTGTACTATTACAGTTGTATATGCCATGTCGTATAGCTGTTTAGACTTTGAAATACATATAAACAGACTAATGCAACTCTCAAACAGATCAATTAATACAGTATTCCGGAAAGCATAACATATGTTGCTGTCCAGGCGAAGGCCTTCAAGTAGTACAACAGTAAAGACAGACTGGGCCACAGGATAACAATCAATCAAGAGTAAGTAATGCAGATGTCTAGTCCAGCAGCCTCTAACTACACTCTGTACACAATCCCTAGGGGGAAAATACTTCAGTTGACACAATGGGATGTATCTGTTACATAACAAGGTGTAACTAAAACCATCACAATCACACTGACAAACATAACAGTCTGTATGGCAGGAAGCAGCAGGCCTGCATTTTCCCAAGGTGAATTTTATGGTAATGTACATCCAGATACCTTAAGGCAACTTACTCCTGATATCCATCACATGCTGTAACAGCCTAGGTTAGTTATGGTGTATCCCCCCCATAGACTAACATACAGGGGCATATACCACTGTTACATACACTGACCTCAGGACTGCAGAAGGGCACAAATGTATTGTGCAAATGAAGCCCACACATATATGGACCCAACCCCACAATATGTGTGGGGGCCACAACAGCAGTGGAATGATGGCAGGAATGGCAGCATGACATACTTACAGGCCACTACATAACAACCCCTGACAGCATGTCATATGGACAAAGCCTGGTATGTAGGTGGAGGACAGAGGCTGGAACACAGGCCCATATGTAAAATCGTGTTGTCATACACTAAGCAAGTTGCTGATGTTACAGGATAGTCTGCAACATACCCTTTGTCAGGATTATGAAGTCAGAAACACAAATGGATGTAGCCATGTACTGATAGCACTCAACACACACACTGCCAGTGATATATCTGACATAAGACCTGTGTGGTGGACAGACAAAACATAACAGGCACACCTCTGGCCATCAAGTGGATAGGCCCACAGTTGAGAGATATGCAGACAGACTGCATTTCATGTTAAACTAGTATGTACACACAAACCCTGTAACACTGGTGCTATACAATGCATATAACAACACAACTAACACTCTGTCTGTAGTTCTGGAACCTCATACAAATATGTAGCTGGCCTGAGTGTGCAAATTCTCTTGTAAGATATATTGCTACCTGCTGTCTATAACACTGCTGCCCACACACAGGAAGGATGCTCACCATACAGGAAAGGTAAAGAGACCACGCCCACATGATGTAGGGATTTATAGTAGTGGGTTGCCATGACAGTGGTAATTGGAAGTACTACACAGCATGCTGCATGCAGGTAGCAAGTGGAGGACACTGAGTGGTGCAGAGGCCATCACCCGATCACGTGCATCACCTGCAAAAGCCATGCTGCAATCTATTCCAAGCAGCTCAATCCATTTACTGGAGAGAGAGGGAGAGAGAGAGAAAAAGAAACCACAACCAAAACCAAAACCAAAACAAAAACCGAAACAGAAACAAAGAAAGCAGGCTAAGGCCACAGCCAAGGAGAAATAAAAAACTTCCTACAAGGAAACCATCCAAAACAGACCTCATTCCCACAACAGGTATGTGAAGTATATATGCATGTAATTGACTGTAATACTTGGTCCATAATACTGGGATTGATGATGTGGAATGATATATATATATATATATATATATATATATATATATATATATATATATATGTGCCATCAGATGTTGTTGTTGTAATGATGTAATGAACAACTGCTATGCACAATAGAGTCTGTCCCTGTGGGTAGTGGGCCATACCCGTCAACTGTGCAGAGCAGCACTGACTGACAAGATGTAAGCTAACATAGTGTGTGTTCTGTAATGGAAAGGATGTATATTACTTTGGCCAATAGCTGGTGGTGGAAGTAATGCCATAATGATGGACACGTGGGTTCCAGAGGTCACCACTTGCAGGACACTCATGTTAATATGTATTATAGCATGCTGAAATGCCATAGGTATATATGGATATCTACATATACATATGTAGGTATATGTCTACATGTACATACACATATATATTCATACATATGTATTTCTACACATCTGTATAGTGCATCATATATATGGCCATTTTTAGATCTCCCTGTATATATATATATATATATATATATATATATATATATATATATATATGCACATATTATGTGTACAGATATACCTATTTATGTTGATATAGCTGCAGATGTCTATAACTATATGTGCATACATATCTAATCAGATATACCTATTTATGTCGATATATATGTAGATATCCATAACTATATGTCTAGATATATCTATATATCTGTATATGTGTAGACATATATAGCTGTGTATATATATATATATATATATATATGAGTTTGTATATATGTCTATATATATATATATATATATATATATATATATATATATATATATATATATATATATATATATATATATATATATATATATATATGTGTGTGTGTAGATATGTATATGTGTACATATTTATATAGATATATGGCTTTAAATATATATATATATATATATATATATATATATATATATATATACACACACATATATGTTTATCATATGTCCAGAACATGGAGTGGAGTCCTACCTCAGCAACAATAGTCCCAATCTCTTAGTGCAAGGGGATGTCATGTATGTATTGCAGGTATATATGTAGACTGTTGCTACTGTAACAGGAGTTATCTTAACAGACATGTTGTGTGTGGTAGGTCACATCTGCTTTTGACATGTACGCCATTGCCTACTGACAGACATCCTAAGGACATCATAGTACAGTACCACTGCTATCACAGTAATGATCCTAGGGACTACAGCAGAGATATGACCAATATATGAGGACAATCTGGCACTCTGTGGTCAGTCCAGAGGTGTACACTGATCCCCTTCTTGTGAGACATGTGGACCATGCCTCACAATGTGGATGTTAACAGCCATATACATGGGTATATCATGTTAATACTGGACTACATATGCCCACACAATTTATGCATTCACACACGCCAGTCTGTCCTGACACATAATACCTGGTGGTGCAGAGGTCACATGGCTGCATACTACCCAGTAGTTAGTGACATACATCTGTACAGAATCCCACTGCTTTGTCAGAAATACACAACAGTTATGGTGGCCTGGCAGCAGTATGTCTTGCAAATAACTGGCCATAACAGCACACTGGGTAATTACAGTAAGCTGCTAGGCATGTCACAAAGCACTGTGCAAGCTACAGGCAGACTGCAGCAACACCGGACTACATTTTGTATGGGGGAATACACATGTACCTACAAATATAGCAGGCTCTACACGCATGTCACAGCACAAAGTAACAGACACCTGTGAGAAATTGCATACCCACGACCAATGTGAACATAGCCACAGTCACATATGGCACGCAAGCTTAATATGACACTATATGGACTGTCTGATAAACACCATCCTCATATGTGCCACTCACACACTAACCCTACATAAACTGGGTCACGACACAGTGTGGTCTGATGCCTGTCTGTGGTATGGGGCACGTGTGTGTTTGGCCCTACAGACATGTGAGCCGATAGGGTACCATACACTGGAGCAGCATGTAACATCAGATAGAACAGGACCAAGAACAATGGCATCTACCACAGTCTGTGCACAGCCCAAGGTACGTATGCGCAGTACACATACTGTCAACAATCACCATAAGTTCACGGACCCCAGTACTGCACACACAACTGCAGAATGCCCAGGTTATATCCTAAGAAATAACCCCTACTGTACATAACATGTCTAGCAGTCTGATATCTGACTGGCTTGTTATCAGGTATGATGTCAATAAATAATGGTGTACAGAACATATGCACCTCTTACTGCATGACATATGTACAAAGGTTGACAGACTTGTGGCTGTAGCCACAAACAATGGGCCAATATTGGCATATCGCTGTGACAACCTCATACATTTACTGTCGTACCAGGGTCTGATGTGACATATGTCCTATGAGGGATATAAAGTCAGTAACTCTCATGGCTGTCACCATGTACTGACTGCAATCATCAGACTATGTTTCTGCAGTTCTAAGATAGGTGTTCTGTGAGTAACACAAGAAACACAAGGCTCCACATACTGCCTAGTCTGCAAATAACCCTACAGGTGGGAGTTTCCTCAAACACATAACAGTATCTTGACCGGTATTAAATCATGTAGACCAGCCATAGTCACACACACCCTGTTAAACTGACATTACTCCAAATGCAGAAGAGCAACACTTACATTCTGTAGTCATGTCTGGCACATCTCCCTCCTGTCTGTTGGCATGTTTCCACAGTGTATGTTGTTAGAGGTAAATCCAATACCATCTGTGATGCTGTTTGCTAAACACCAAATTGAGTCCCTGCTCACAGTGAATGCAAAGGCCCAACAACCACATGATGTTCCTAGATATTGAGTGTGTTTCCATGCAATTGGCTATGGGAATGTTACCACAGCTGTTCCACATGCAATCAGCTAGAGGGGGACTAAAATTCATGCAGAGGCCATCAGCTGATCATGAGCAGCACTTACAAAACACAAGCTGCTGCCTAAGCAAAGCAGGTGTACTTCTCCACATCCACCAGAGAGGAAGTGAGAGAGACTGACAGAGACAGAGTAAGTCAGGGAGGGTGTGATAATAAAAACTAAGCATGTGTGTGTTACACACCTACCAGTACAGGGTTGCAAACCCCTGACTGACTATGTATTGCTATCACATGTCTATGTAGTTATTGTATGTGCCACATAGCTTATATGTTGAGGAATATCCAAAGGTATATCTGATGGTGAGTGACATCTGCAACAGTGATATAGGAGTGGTAAAGTAGGTGTAGTACACGTGCCTGTCCATATGAACAGATGTCAATGTCAACACAGCCACACTCTCTCATGGACTCACACACATTGATACAGCTGGCAGGGTCTGGAATAGACTTCCTAACTAGATAGTTTGCCACAATACAGTAATACACAGGTATCACATGCACCACAGGGATTATCCAGATGATATATGGGCAAAGTGTATGTGAAGGTGTCTGACATCAGATGACATGCTTCAGTGGGCCAAAGGGAGTTGTAGTGAGTGTGAATGGGGTTGAAAGCATCGTATTCCACACATACAGACACAGGGTGCCTGTACTGACATGCATGGGTGCATTGCTTCACTGGTGTGTAGTGGTTGACTATGCCAGAAGGATGTACAAGGCTAGGTGAAAGGAATACCTTGGCATCAGGCCACATGACAATGGTCTGCAGTGTGGCTCAGAGGTGTAGTGTCTGGATTGGCCCACACATGTGGGTATTGTATTCACCATCCAGTCACCTGGGTTACTATTGTGTGTGGCCAGTGCTGTGCAATGCTTGCCATGTATGTGTTCTATAGTGCATGACATGGATGGTGTCTGAGATGTGCACACGTCCCACATGCATGTTCAGTAACATGTGGAACTGGGGTGTCTGGCCCATATTGTGTACACAGATTGTTATCAGATGTGCCAGTCCTGGCCTCATGTGGCTGGAACTGGTAATGGACACCAGGTTGAACCTGCACCTACATTGTTAGCATGATACAGGTATTCCCTGGTGTCAGTGGCATCTGTCAATACAGGGCATGTGTTTAAGGCATGGTATGTCCTTTGTGGGTCACATTTGATGGCAATATAGTTGTATCAGGTGTCCAGTGGGAAATATAGTGAAGGCGCACTGTCTGCAGTTATGTGCCTATTGTAGTGATGTGACAGGGTGACATGCCCTCTGTAGTCCACTGCAATCGCACCATGGTTACTATCTGTGGGCAATATGCAGGGTACTACCAACAAAGCGGTTGTTGCCTAGGCAAGTGTGTTTGTGTTTGAGACATGGGTTGAGAGTGTTCCCTGTGTAATACAAGGGTTGCTGAATTTGTTTGCCAGGCCTTGATGTCACGTGTAGGGTTATCAATTGTCAACCCCAGCCTCTGGGCTATTTGGCATATGTTATCCCTGTAAGGTGGACATTGTGACATATAATAGGCCCATCATATAAGAAATTTGCAAAACCACTCCACAATGAGTCCAGTTGTTACATACTCACAGCCACCTCCACACAGGATACAAATGACAAACACAGACACACAAAGTCTCACAGTTGCCATGTCTGGGAATAAAACTCCTACCTGACAAGTTTATGACACTACAGCATTACACAGTTATAGGACGCACCACAGAGATTACTGGACTAATCCTTCCCCAAAGGTGTATTTCAGAGGGAATGACATCAGCACGCTTGCCAAGAAAGGGCAATAGAGGTTGTAGTGACTGTGAATGGCCTCAAAAGCATTTCTCCCTACACAGGCAAACAAACACACACACATACAAACATCCACACTTGCCATGTCTGGGAAGAGAACTCCTACCTAACTAGTTTATCACACTACAGCATTATGCAGTTATAAGATGTGCCATGGAGATTACTGGACTACTCCTTCCCCAAAGGTGTATTTCAAAGGGAATGACATCAGCAGGCTTGCCAAAGAAGGGCAATGGAGGTTGTAGTGACTGTGAAGGGCCTCTAAAGCATTGATCTCTAAACAGACAAACACACAAACATCCACACTTGCCATGTCTGAGAATAGAACTCCTACCTTACTAGTTTATCACACTATAGCATTACATAGTCATAGGATGTGCCATGGAGATTACTGGACTACTCTTTCCCCAAGGGTGTATTTCAAAGGAGTGACATCAGCAGGCTTGCCAAAAAAGGGCAAGAGAGGTTGTAGTGACTGTGAAGGGCCTCAAAAGCATTGCTCCCTACACAGACATACACACACACACACACACACACACACACACACACACACACACACACACACACACACACTAAACATCCACACTTGCCATGTCTGGGAATAGAACTCCTACCAAGCTACTATATCACACTACAGCATTACGCTGTTCTAAGGCACACCATGGAGATTACTGGGCTATTCTTTCCCCAAAGGTGTAATTCCAGGTGAATGACATCAGCAGGCATGCCAAAGTAGGGCATTTGAAATTGTAGTGAGTGTGACTAGCCTAAAAAGCATTGCTCCGTACACAGACAAACACACACGCACACACACACACACACACACACACACACACACACACACACACACACACACACACACACACACACACACACACAGTTGCCATGTCTGGGATTAGAACTCCTACCTAACTAGTTTATCACACTATAGCAAAACACAGTTATAGGACATGCCACAGCGATTACTGGGTTACTCCTTCCCCAAAGGTGTATTTCAAAGTGAATGACGTCAGCAGGCATGCCAAAGTAGGGCATTTGAATTGTAATGAGTATGACTAGCCTAAAAAGCATTGCTCTCTACACAGACAAACACACACAGTTGCCATATCTGGGACTAAAACTCCTACCTAACTAGTTTATCACACTACAGCATTACGCAGTTATAGGACACGCCACAGAGATTACAGTGCTACATCTTCCCCAAAGGTGTATTTCAAAGTGACTGACATCAGCAGGCTTGCCATACATAGTAGGGCAGTGGGGAGGGCAGTGTGTGTGCATGGGCCGGAACCCATTCATCTAGAGGCAGACACACCCCACTCAGGCACACACAGGTTTAAATTCCACAGGTACATGTATACAACTGCTAGATGACTACTGCCTTGTACAGTCATGTTGCACAGTTGACACTAGCACCACAGAGTCTATAATGCTGAGGGAATCCAGAGGCAAATTTATTATTTATTTATTTATTTATTTTACATTTGTTTACCGGGATAGTCCGACTGGATACATGTCCATTTTCAGAGGAGGCCTGGGGAGAAAAGCTCCACATAGACAAACTTACATAGATTACACAGAAGTTAGCAAACAATTATAAAAACAAAGTGATTATATACAATGGCTTAGTAGTGTTCCCTAGTAGGGACTCACAATTCTCATGGACAGACGCAATTAAAAGTAAGAGACATCACACTGGAAGCAGAGCTTGGTGACATAGTTACAAGTTATGATAATTACAGAATATGCTTTTAGTTTATAACTTAATCAGAGTTGGTACATGGGCACAGCCAATTCACTTTGAGATACTGTTTGAGTTTTTTTTTAAGAGACTTTTAGAGGATTGTAGGGTTATATAGTTTGGCAGTGAATTCCAGGTTTTGCCAACGAAGTTGGCAAACAGGGATTCACCAGCAGAGTTATTAGCTTTGTGGGTTTGGACCAGTAGTTTATTGGCTGACCGTAAGGATCTTAGGTTGCTATATGGCTTAATAATATTTTTAGGTGAGGGGGTATCCTCAGGGTGGTACAAAATTTTGTGCGCTATTAAGAGTTGATTGAAATTAATTAATCTGGGCAGTTCTAGCCATTCTAGTTGTTTAAGGTTCTGGCAGTGGTGGGGTCTATAGGTGGAGCCAGTGACGAATCTGGCAATATGATTGTAGCTTTGGGACAGCTTACCTAGTTCGGATTTGTTGAGGTTTGAGAGCACAGGCGAGGCATATAAAAGAGTAGACAGTAGGTGTGATTGGGAAATTGCAGTCCTAGCCAGTGGGTTTAAAAATGTCTTGCTTCTATACAATGATCCAGGCTTCTTATTGATGGTCTGTATGGTTCTGTTGACCTGTAGGTCAAATTTGAGATTATTGTCTATGATAACTCCTAGCAGTTTGGTGTGATTATCTGGGGAAATAGTGGTACCATTGTTAGATGTGACATAGAATGGAAGTGTGGTGGATCTACTAGTGGGGGAGAAGAGTAGAAGTTTAGTTTTATTGGGGTTCAGAAGTAGGCGTTGGTTGGTGAGCCAGTTCTCGATGGGGTTAAATGTATTTTGGGTTAAGGTTTGCAGTTCGGATGGGGAGGTGGCTGAGCAAATCAGAGTGGAATCATCTGCATATTGAATGCAGGTAGCTTTAGGAATAGCAGTGTGAAGGTTGTTGATAAAAATAGAGAAGAGTAATGGACCTAGTATGGACCCTTGAGGGACACCAAGTGTGAGAGGCACCTGGCTGGAGAGTTTGCCCTGCCATAGTACCACCTGTTGTCTACCAGTCAGGTAGGGCTGGAACCAGTGGATAGCAGGCTTGTTGAGGGAAATAGATGTTAGGGAAAGAATGAGAAGTTCATGGTTGACCATGTCAAAGGCATTTGATAGGTCAGGAAAGAGGGCGGAGGTTAGCCTATCATCATTCCTGTTTTGGTTTATGGCAGTAGTAAAGGAAAGGAGGGCTGAGGTGGAGCTGTGGTATGGCCTGCAACCATGCTGGGAGTTGGATAGTAAGTTATTCTGTGTAAGGTATTGCATTAGTTGCTTGTGTACACATTTCTCCATTATTTTGGCTAGTGGGGAAAGAATGGCAATGGGTCTATGGTTGGATATGTCTGAGGAGCTACCACCTTTATGGAGTGGGATGAAGTGAGATATTTTCCAGAGGGAGGGGATAGCATTTTCAAATAAGGTTCTGTTGATGAGGATAGATATGGAATATGCAATGGCATCTGCTGCTATTTGTAGGTACTCTGCAGGGAGGAGGTAAGCAGAGAGGGTGGTAGGTTTTAGTTTTTTTAGAAGCGTTTTGATAAAACTAGTGGATATTGGTTAGAAGCTAAATTCAGGGTGATTATTGGGTAGATTAGGCATGTGGTTTAAGTTAGAGGGGGTTAGTTGATTTGCTAGAGATTGGATTGTTTCAGTGAAAAAGATATTAAAGGTGCTAGCTATGGTTTCTGGGGGACTATGGGTATAGTTAGCCGGGGTTGGGGTGGTGGAATGACCTGGACAAATGTCTACAGTGAGTGACATTTACACATCATGTGGTTGTAGCCATTTGGCTGTGTGCTGGGTGGGACAGGCCTCATGATGGAAGGCTCTTTGTCACTATCACTCTCTTCCACACATCTATGTATGGGTACCTTTGGCATATTATAGTGTGTTGCCCTTGGATATATGTGTGTTTTCCTATCCAATGCATGTGCATAGTGGAAAACATGACTGGCTCATACTGAGGAGTGTATGCGCTAACATCTGCAACTGTCAGATATGTATGGTCCACTGTTGCTGCCAGACATGGGCTTCATAAGTATGGGAGTATGCCCTTCTGTATTGGATGTATGGATCCATTCCAGGTAGATTGTACTCCAGTGCAGACGTTTGTGTTCTATACCTACAGCTAGCAAACTGTTTCTGCAGGATATCTGTAGATCAGTTGACAATATGGGGTCAAACTGGGCAAGAGATAATGGGTATTGTAGGGAATTGTGTCTGTGCTGCTTCTGCTACATGGACCTGGTGTTAGCAGAGATATTCAGACATGTGTACTGTTATACACTGTGATGTTTTATGTCATCAAGTACTGTCAGGTAGACATTTTTGCTCGCAGTGATGTCCTGGGGAACATAGGGTGAATGCAGCTGTGTCCAGTATTGTGGTCAAACGCCTACATATTCCTGCAAACTAATGCCATTCTGGTGGGGAGCTGCAAGACACCTGCTGCTGGGTCTGTTTAACTGGTTCAGCACCTTGGTACAGTGATGGCAGAGGATCCCATACTTGTACAGCTATCGACGTGACAATTTGGCCTTATCTTGCTGTGGCAATACGTCACAGCTGTACAGATTCACACAGGTTACCCAGAGGCAGGGGTCATAAGTCAGGACATTACCCCTATTGTGGTTTATGAGCAGGTTTGTAGTCACTTATTCTTGTGTTTGCAGCCAGGGATAGTATGTGCACACAGCTGTGTTTCAGACTTCGCAAATTCCATGCTGCCCATGCTCCCACCCTCCCCCTATTATTCTGTCTTCTTCCATACATTATGCAAACATTCTCTGATACTTTCCCTATACTTATCACCTCATCACAGCAGTATATTGGTGTTGGTCCACAGTTTATGCAGTGGGACATGGTGGACATGTTACTGTGGTTTGTCCACAGTAACATGTTCACCATGTCACACTGCATGGTGGACATGTTACTGTGGTTTGTCCACATGGCCTTGCATATGGGTTCTGTGGACTGTGTTATGTTGTTATTTGGGTATCCATGACAAAACATACATTGGCAGTACGGGTGAGACACAGGCCTTTGGCAGAGGACTGTAGACCATTTGGTAGCGATGCAGGCCAGCTGTAGCAGGCCGTTGCATTCTGTTCGTCCTACAGTCCCAGACTGCAATACAGTATATTCCCCTGGGGTGACAGGGTAGTTGTGCTAGGTGTTCATGCCAGTACTTTCTGTCAGTATTGATCAAGTGGTGTGGATGCTGGCAGGTTGCTGCTTACAGCTAGGGGCACACCTGCATGGGACATCTGCACTGCATGCTGCATTCTTTTGCTATTGCCATACACAGGTGGGGGTCATATTGTACCCATTTCCAACAGCAGGGATAAGACCAGAGAGGTACCTGTGGATGGTGGTTGGGTGAGCTGGGTGCATGTGTGCTATGGACACTACTTGCATCTGACTCACAGATATGTATGGGGGATTCCACTTATGCTGGCTTGTGCAGGGACATCAGCTGTTTCTCAATACATCATTCCTATGACCTTTGTGGTCTGCGAGTGTCTGGCCAGATGACATCAGTAATCCCTACTACAAGCCCAGATAATGTGCTGCAAACCTGTATGTGCAATTCCAAGGGTGTGTCCATTTAATGGTTACACATTATACACTGTCTGTCTGGAGTACTTTCCCTTGTGTACTGCTTGTATATCTGGCCCAACAGTCATGCCATGTCCATCTTTCAGATGGTGACACATATTACCTTCATGCATTTACAATGGCTTACTGCTAGAATGTGTTATACTGGGAGGCATTGTGTTTGGCACTGCAGTTGTGAGGACTTGGCCCTGTCATCGGCAGTACTGGCAATGGCCACCTGGACAAACCTCACCATGCATACATACTGACCACTCTCACACAATATAAAACACACCAACCTAACACACGCATACCTGCATATTGTAAAATGTCACAATCTCTCCTGCTACCTTGGCCACCTCAGGTAATCTGTGCTCCACTGGTATTATACCTACACATACATGTTACTACATTTCTACATAGGATTGGGGGGGCACACCTGACTGTTACTATGTTTCTACATCAGATTGGGGGGGCACACCAGACTGTTCCTACATGTCTACATAGGAATGGGGGGGGCACCCAACTGTTACTACATTTCTACATAGGATGGGGGTCACACCTGTGTGTTACTATGTGTCTACATAAGAATGGGGGGCACACCTTACCCTTCAGGACTAACATCCCACTGCCTGACCTGATGTAGTCTGTCTGTGTAGGCCTGAGGGGGAGGTTACTCATAGCCATCATTCAGAAGCCTTAGCACAGCCTTTGTCTGTGTTTCTCTACACCAGTCCTGCTGGCTGAGACTGTTGTTTGGTATGTGATCTTCCCTGACTGGCATGTGTGTGTCATATGGACACACATGTGGCCCAGCACATTTTCTGCAGTGGGCTTTGTCACCATGTGTAGTAATAGGTGTCTACTATCTGCTGGCATCTGATTCAGCCACCCGATTCCCTTGCATGCTCACATCCATACCATAGATACAAGTAACAACACATACTCCATTCAGCAACTGGTAAGAAGAGTGACTTACCTTGTGGCTGTGCCAGTATTGAGGATGGTGCTGGAGGGCTGACTATGTTGGATGCACATAGTACACTCCCTATACATGGTTGAGCACAGGTAGTGTCATGTTGGCATCCCTTTTACTGTATGTGCGAGTCAGAGAGATGTGTTATTCCCTGGGTCCCTACTGTGTCAGTGTATGGGATATGCATTGCCTCTTTGCCAAGGCCAGGGCATACCGGACATGCCTCCTTCTGCCTACTGGGGCAGGCTCAGGTTTTTCCTCCTCTGAGTCACTCTGTGCCTGTGCAAGGCAATGGTGAGGGGCTGTGTGGCCCTGCCCTGTGCTGTTCCTGTTGCAGCTGTTTCTGCAGGATCATATTGTGTAGCATGGCACATACAATTATAATTTGAGTACATGTAGCTGGTGAGTACTGCAAGGCTCCACTGGATGTGTCCAAGCACCGGAACCGTGACTTGAGCATCCCAAACACATGCTTTATTATAATTCTGGTCTGTGTGTGTGACTCATTGTGGAGTTCTTGTTCGGGTGTGTGTGCATTTCTGATGGGTGTCATCAGCCATGGCTCCAGTGCTTAACCAGCATCCCCCACTGGGTGACCATAAGGGATGTCCCCATTGGCAAATCTCTGGTACAGCTGCATCAAATGCCAGATGTGGGAGCCGTGATAGCTTCCAGGGCAGCCAGCACACACATTCATTATAATGCCCTGGGCATCGCACACAACCTGGCAGTTGATGGAGGGGAAGCCCTTGCAGTTAATGTAGACCCTTATCGTTCATCAGGTGGTGCTTTGATATAGTCCATAGCACCTGCCACCTCAGGGTATTCTGCTATTTGGTGGAAGAGATGAAAATTGCTGACCAATGCCTCACGGGAGTTGGGGAAATATACGTGCTCACCAGCATGTGCTGACATGGCATCCAGGAACTGGTGAAATACCCTGGATGCTGATGCCTATGAGATCCCCATGATATCCCCAGTTAGCCTTTGGAGGTATCTGTGGCTAGTATTCTTAGGCCTACACATACCTTGGTATCCACTGGGATGGGTTCCCCTCTGTTAGTTCTGTGTATCAAGCGTGGCTGGCACAGCAAACAATTTGCTGTAGAAGGTCCCTGTCCACCTTATAGCACTCAACTATCTTCAGCTCATGTAGCCCCTGGTAGGTTACCCTGAGTCTGTGCACTCTTCTCCATCTCCTCACTGTGGGTTGGTCAACAGCATTCTCATCCTCACCAACTTCAGCCTCTTCCACATGTTGATGTATGATAGCTGCTGCAGCCTCTATCATTTTGTTGTTTTTGTTTGTTAAAATTTCCCCGCTTGTATACACCGGTGGTGTGGAGTATGTGGGAAAAACCAGAGGCAAAGGTGTTTGCATAGCTTATAGTAGTGTTCTGGGCTGGGATGGTCTGCTGCCTGTGTAATTGGCTGATTCTGATACATTTTACCTGCCAGCTATGCTAGTTCTCCTTGATTACCTTCTTACTGCTATTTTCCCTTCCCATTGCCTTCTTTTTTAAGCCCAGGGGAGCACCGCACAAACACAGTGCTCAAATGTGCACAGATCTGCTATTTCCTGGTTTACTTTTTTTTCCCTTTAAAACCCGGTGCACGGTGCACACACCCGCTTAGGCAATATAAAGAGTGCTAGGCAGCCTCAGACACACCCCCTTGCTTGGCTCTGCTAAGCTAAGGGCAAACCCGAGCCACAGGGCTCCAATCTGCTTACACAATGCCTGACACACACCCCAATGATGTCAGCTAACTTTTAGGCTTGAACCACACTATTCCTGCACTTACACTGTTGGGTGCTGACTAGCATTGAGGGGAAATTTGGGATTCAGTATCATTCCCCTCATTTGCATAGGATTGCCTGCTAATGCATAGTTACAGGTCCCACACTGAGCCTCCCCTTTAGCAACCACTATTCATTGGCCATGTTGTCTTCTGCCTGCCGTTGAGTATAATGGCAAAATAGTGATTTTGGCTAGAATGCTTATTTCAGGTTATTTTTTTATATTTTCGGCCCGATCCTGTTTGCGGGCCGCTGGCTAAAAAAAATGAAAGTTTTTTTTTATTTTTAAACCTGTTTTCCATGCCAATGGCCATATATTTGGCCATTGACATGATTTCCCATAATATACACACTTTATTTGGAGCTGTCATGGCTCCGTTTTGTAGTTTGCAAAAATGTACTCGGTTACTAACCGAGTACATTTCTGCACACTACACTAGTCCTGCACGGCCGCTGACAGCTTCCTGGATCCCAAACTCACCTCATTTGCATGGTTTTCACCTGCAAATGGGGTAATTTGCATACAGGAGCAGCATCTGTGCAGGAATAGTGCAGGAGTGCTCGTGCACGTCCCTGCAGCTTATTTCTGGATCGCACAGTGGACATATTGCCTCCTGGAGCACCTGCACTGTTCCTGCACACCGTGCATGGCTTGCTGAATCTGGGGGCATATCTATACTTGGTTAGGTTCAAAATACATAGAAACAATTCCTGGAATTCAGGAGTATCTTTATTACTCAAATACATTACCTACCACAGGTGGGTCAGTTTATACAACAGTGAGAAAATGCAATTCAGATACAGCTATGGTTGCAATAAGAAATACCATATTATTGTCTCATCGGCATATATCTGAATTACCTTTGTTTAAAACAGCACTGTCAGACCTGATAGCAGTAATGTTTTCCCTGTTTTTTCATGCATTGCATTGACAAAGGAATTCCACTATACTCACATACACACACTCACACACACACTTTCAGACGTGTGTGTGTGTGTGTGCATGTATCTATATATATATATAAATATATATATATATATATATATATATATATATATATATATATATATATATATAGATAGATAGATAATAGATAGATATAGGTATAAATATAGATATAGATATGGGTCTACTTCACATGACTGAAAACTCAAAATACTGAATTTCATTTGACTGAGACCACAATACCTAATTTTCAAAATACTGAAAACTGGTCTGACTGAGTCTCATTATACTGAAAGCTTAGAATGCTGAATTTCAAAATATGGTTTTGCAGCCAAGATATACCACAAGAGACATACATGTAGAAGGTCTTTGGGAAATGATTCCCTTCACACATTCAGTGCACTGTACCATAAAGAAGTTTACTGGATAGTAGTAACTTGGCATGTTCCCTGCTTACAGTGAGGTAATCATTACTAGACCTGCTTCTCCAGGCCACTTCTGTGTATGATGGTCCATTCCCTCTCTTTAGACACAGACCATAAGAAATATTTGTCTCTATTAATTACTTCAGTGTTGGTGGTCCACCACCTTTTGTAAATATGTTTTTATCTTGTGCTTTGTCCTTTGCAGGGAATATCATGTCAGTTATGTTTCATTACACTTATTACAGAAACCTATTACAGTCAACTACAGCATTTATGTCTTGCACCATTCTCTGCCACACCTGGTCCTGATACAGCATGTCTACCTTTTTCCAGAATATATGTGACATGCATGAGGTCATGACATCCCTGTATTCTTCCCTTATAAGGCCAATTATTGAGTACAACACCCTCTTCGGCAAGTACCTTGCAAAGCACATGCAGCAGCTGGAGAGACCACAGAGGTTCATCACCAGGAGAATCCAGGGCCTCAAACATGTACCCTACATAGATATGCTAAAGGCCCTGTCTCTCTACTCATTTTCATACAGACTGCTCAGAGATGACCTCTGTCTGGCATACAAAGCAATCTCACACCCCGAATTGATGGGACTTCTGCATATCAGCAAGTCAAGCTCCACTCGAGCAACCCGTACGTGCAACCTCAGCCTGGTCTGTGAAATCAATAGCACTTGATGGCAGGACAGATGTGTGTCCCAGAGACTCTCCCATCTGTGGAATAGAATCCCTCTCCACATCAAGCAGAGTACCTCATTATCCCTTTTTAAGCGCGACCTGGTTAACTGGATGGGAAACAGAAAATTTACCCCTGGGATTCCACCTATGTCCCTGCTGGACAGGGTCTTTGGGTGCTGACTTCTCTAAACATAGGCTAAACTCTTGGCTAGGCTTATAAGACCCTCAGGGCCAATAACCTAGTAACTTGCTATGATCCTATGATCCTACGATGTGCAAGGCTTGCAGTAACAGCTGCTTTCAGGGCTTCATGGCAATCCCTGTAAATCTGTGCACATACATGTCAGTGAAAGTGTGTGTTTGACAGTCTGTGGAGGGTAGTTCCATAGGGTCACACCCCCCATGCAGCAGGTAAGCAGTCCAATTTTACTTATGTGCACAAGCTCCCTAGTTGTATACACTGCTTCTATGGCTATGGTTTTCCTGCATCTCTTTTCCATCTGCACATTGCCACAACATGGTTGAATGCACAGACTGTTAATCCATCCTCCTTATAATGCGTTACCATGCCTACCACAATGTGCCACCATGCCTATCACTATGCAAAGTTGTCTACATGTTCCTCGTATATTGTCTTCCCTATGTGCCCAGTACCCAAGGTCTTCATCACCATCACCAATGCTGGATATAGTAGTGCCATGCTATAGTGCTGCTTTACCCCCACACAGTCTCAAATTTAGGAAACAGGAATCAAAACATATGTTTTAAAGAAATTACTTAGCTAAGTGTTGCATCTCACTACACAGAAATTTAAAATGTGATTACATTCATACATTTAGCTGTTATTGTCTGCAGAAGAACAAAGAACATCAAGGAAATTAGATATAATGGAAGGTAACCAATTAAAGGTATGGTGAATAAAATGATGACATCATAGCACAAAGGTGAAGAAAGCAATCTCCTAACTACAGTACAGATAATGGACAGTTTAACTTCAGTCTTCTTCAACTTTAGGATTTCTTCCATAAAATGAAGTCTATGTCATAAATTTACTTCGGAACAGTCTAGTCTTAGATTAGATTACCACCTACCACCTGCTGTCATACCACTTGCTCTTTTTCTTTTTCATAATACATTAACAAAAAAACAAAATAACACCAAAATCTGCCTAGATTTCTTATATTCTACCTCAGACTCTAGTACTTTGGTGGATTCCATAACCAATTGGTCTTTAGCAAGCTTAGTCCAATCAGCTGTATTTTTTGACACCCTTCACCAAATGCAAGCCTTTATCACCTTCCAAAATGCAATAAATTCATATATTAACCCTTCTCATTTTTTTCATCCTTAGTTACAGAACTGTTCCTTTTGGTCTGACTGTTTAACAATGGCTTCCATTGTTTTCTTAATTTTATCCAAGTTATTCTTAATAGGTCCACCCAGGAGTGGCCTTAGGTCATCTGGTGCCCTAGGCAAAAGGGCTCCATGGCACCCCCCACCACACCACCTGCTGCCCCATCCTGATCTACCTACATGAAATAAATACTGGAAAAGCACCCCTACTAGAGCAGCGCCCTAGGCGACCACCTAGTTGGCCTGTGCCTAAGGCCGGCTATGGGTCCCATGACTTCTCCCTTCTCATGCAGATTTTGAATGATATCTTCAATAACCAACACCAAGTATTTAAGGAACTCATCAATCAAACCTATCAAATTCCAGTATTCAACTTTTATCACTTCCAAACTATTCATAATCTTTTTTACTTCTAGTCTTAAAATCATTTTGATCTTCTCTGTACAGGGAACAGAACCTTGCAACTACAGAAATCTAATTTGTGTATAATATTTCTGTCTAATTACTGTCATTTTGTCATTTTTCAATATGCATTTTCTTCTCAAGGGATGACACCATTATATATCTTTAACTTAAAACCTGTAAAGAAGAATTACTTTTATCACTTTTATGGTAGTTTTAAATTCTATTTTTAAAGAAGAAATTCTCTAAGATGCTGTTGAAGGAAGCAGCTATTTACCATCAATGTGCAATCATAGGTTCATAAGTGTGTAGGTGTTTACTAAGCTAATGACCACAAGGGCCTTTTTAAGCCTAACCATATATCCCAAATCTCTGACAAGTTCTGGTACCCTTGATAAGTGTAAGCAGGGCCTGGGAGATGAATCATTTACAGGCTGCTTGTGCCCATTAGAGACATAACTGTCAAACCAGGGATGAAGTTCCTGTTCCCCATACAATTGTCCAAGTTACGTTTGTATTGGGCTTAAGGGAAATTCTGCTTCACATGGATGTGGAGCCTGTTCCAGAGATGGCATAGTCTCTGGGATACATACCTGTCTCTCTAGTAGGTCCTATTTATATCACAAGGAAGGTTTAAATCTTTAGAATGGGTAATTCTGTGCTTTTTGTTTTGTGAATATGCAGGAGGTTTATCAGAGTGGGATCTGACAATGCCCTGTATGTTAGGCATGGATCTCCTCTCAACACCCTGTAGGAGACAGAATGCAGAGATAGAACTTTGAGGTAGTCTGCATAGGACATGTTACTTACACCCTTTATTCTTTTAATGTGGAACCTCTGTGGACATTGCAGTTGTCTGATGTGCCTGCTTCGGTACTTACCAGAGGGGGCATTGCACTCAATGATAGCTCTGATGAATGCTGACTACAATGGGACAATGATCTCCTCGGACATAGATGGCATACTTTTGTTTATAAGTTGCACAACATAGAATGATTTCCTCACTACGGGGCTTTAGGTTTCAGTAACACTGCCCCACAACTTAAAATAAATTAAAAAAAATTAATAGAAACAGCCATTGCAATCAATGCGTCTTACAGAAGTAAAACTGCATTTTAGAAGGTGGGCTGTAAATAGATACTGCAAGTGTCAGTAAACAATATCTTCTTCAAATAAATGCAGTAGTACTGAAACTAATGAAAAACTTAATGAAGCACTCTACCAAGATTACAATAGTCATGTCGTATTGCTCTTGAGATCTGCCATACCTGCAACAGACAAACTTGGTAAAACTTATTAAGAACACTGCTGCTAAATAAGCTGTTTAATATGCAAAGAATATTGGCTACACACTCAGCCGCAAAGATGCATAATTTTGAAAAGAAATTTATGATCTGCCTACCAGGTGACAGTTTCAGGAGATGAAGCAGGCAGAATGCTGTATACTTTGCCAGTATTAGAAGATGGAGATTTAAAATTAGATATGTTCAGGAAATTACTTTGTTTCAGGTCACAGAATCATAGCATGAGACACTGATAGATTATGCTACATCCAACAAGAGAAAAACATGTTTCTCAGGAGGTGTAAATTTCTTTGAAAGCTTTTCACACTACATAGAAAAATGAAAAATATACACTTGCTGAGTATTGACAAGTGTGAGATTAGACTGCATGCTGGAGATTGTAAAATCATAGCACATCATTTCCACATGATTGCAGCACAGAGTTCATAAATAATTAAACTCGCAGCATTAGCTTTTGCATATGGGGAAATATTCTTACTGACTGCATCTTTCCACGTTGCTTAGTGTCTAAAGGTTGAATGGATGTTGCTTTTTCACAATGTCTAATGCAAGGAGTCTGCATATCTTTCCTTGTAAAACTTTATTGTTAAGTAAAGAAATCCAAAGGAGAATTATTTCCCTGTGTACTTTAAAAGCTAATGTAAAGTTTGGGATGTGCATGACTGACTCAGTGTCCAGTAGCATAAATTATAATATCTGCTTCAATAGTTTTTAATTTCCAATTGCTTTATCAGGAGAACAAATGTGCCAAAGTTTTATAACATGTACTACAAAAGCAATACAGAGGTAACAAATATCCATCTAGAAAAATTATGCTGAATTTCTTTCTGTACATTAAAAGTCTGGTGCCCATCTTTAGACAATGTCATAAAACAAATGAGCAGTCATGCCCTACATTTTTTTAACTGTGTGCTATAAAAGGGAATAATGGATTGTGCACTGAAAAAAAAGCTTCCTGTTTGGTGAGGACTACTGGGAAGTTCAGACTTAATGTTTTATTTATATATATATATATATATATATATATATATATATATATATATATATATAGATAGATATGTTTGTATACCTGTCAGTTGATTGAGTTTTCAGAAACTAGAAATTCATATCGGCCAGATATATAACTGAATTTCTAAAACATCAAAGCTTTTGAATGGAGATTGCAATACAGTGAGGATCAGGAAACTTTTCATTTCCCTAATGTAGTGTGATCTCAGAATCATAATTTACTGGGGGTGTGGGGGACACAGGAGGGCTTGCCGCCTCCCAAAAAGTAAAAAAAAATAGATTTTTGTGTTTTTTAATGTTTGAGTTTTTGGAAATTCGATCATATCGTCTCACCGATATGAATTTCGAGTATCTGAAAACTCAGTCATCTGACATAGATCCATATAGATAGATATATATATATATATATATATATATATATATATGTATATCTATATATATATATATATATATATATATATATATATATATATATATATATATATGTGCATATATATATATATATATATATATATATATATATATATATATATATATATATATTTATACACACACACACACACACACACACACACACACACACACACAGACACGCATCAGTGCATGATGGGAAAACTCAAGAGAAACACCGTCTGAAGTTTTAAGTTTCAATATCATCTAATAGATTTCATTTATGACTTCAAATCATCGCTAAAAGTTTGCTGATTGTCTTACATGGACATTCTGCTTTGAAATTCATTTGAATGTAGGGATGGAGCTGTTTGGAAATAGCTGTATAGCATAATTTTGTTACTGTATGGGGAAAACTATATAGCATAATGATGCCATTGTATTGCAAAGAAGAAATTTACAGCAATAAACGAATGACCATTTGTGATTAAATGTGTAGATTCAAACTTGTTCTCCTCATTTTAAAACTGTTATCATTTTTTGGCATAGGGTTTTGATTTCTGCTGTTGTGTGGTACAATGTACTTGCCACAGTTGTTAAAATTAATGGTCTGGAAACTTGAGGGAGGCATAATGACTGTAATTGTAAGCAAGGACTAGCCCAGATGCAGCAAAACTATGGCTAAGAAATGAAAGTTTAAAAGGGCAAGGGAAGAAACCATTAGGAAAGAAAAGCTTAACAGCATAATTAGCAGAAATTAAGGCAGTATGGGGCGTTGGGTAAAACTAGTGACTGTATTCACTTATTTGGTATTCATTTGCTAGTCAGTTATACTCACCGGAGGACTTGCCTCAGTTAAAAGGTAATCTGTGAGCACTTTCAAATTAAAGCTTTTGTTCAAAGCCATGCAACATACATGAAATCACAGCCATGTTTACATAATGAAAGTCACAACCACCTCAAAGGATGGAAGGAAATCCAGAATTAGAATGCAAAGAAGCAAAGAAATAAAAAATACCATTTTTTTCTATGTGCTGTAGTTAATGACAGATATGTCTTCTGGGATTATTTTAACTCCAGCAAAGTATTCTTGTAACTAGAAACTATGAATAGGTAGCATTTGTGAATATCTAATGTCGACTGTCACTGAATATCAAATGTGTCAGTATGTTGAGAGGAAACAGAGAGGCGCAGAGAGTGACAAAGAGTAAATTATTACTATAAAGCAGCAGACGTATTCTGTTAAAACTAACTGAATGATATTACTTATTATTTTCATGTAATGTATACATCTTGAGGTTTCATTGATCAAAGATCAAATTGCATTCCAGAGTTTTATTTATTTATGTATGTATGCATGTATTTAATTAATTAATTTATTTATTGATTGATTGATTGACTGATTGATTGCCTTTGTTTACTAGGAAAGTCTGACCGAGCAACATGTCCCATTTTCACTGGATGCCTGGGACTGTAAAGCTTACTATAAATATTAAAATACATTATCTGGCAATATTAAACAATAAAGTAAATCATTTTACACATATTCAGTTGATCATATTAGAATAAATGAAGTTGGTTAGTTATAATCAGGGATGCAAAAATAGTTTATGGCATACAGATATAAAAAACACAGTTGAACTAGTGCAGGAAACAAATAATAGGAGACAAAGCAGCAATGCAAGCAGAAAAAAGCCAAGTAGTAGAAAATGTACAGAACAAAGGAGAGACTGAAATTAATGTAAAAAGCAACCAAACTGGACCAACAAGGCTAAGTACATAAAAACTTTAATAAGAAAATGAAAGATCAGCACTTTCAAGCCATGGCCCTTCATCAGATCTAATGCTATAGAAACCTCTACACAGTTAAAAAACAGCTGTACCCAAACACGATTAAGGAAAGGGTATATGCCCATTCAACACAGGTTTAGGTGGTAAAATGTCATTCAATCCTGGAAAAGTATCCATCCTCAATTCAGCAATCCATTTGACTTCATCCATCTCTGTACAATTACACAAATCTCTACCTCTAAGACCTACAAATTGTAGTTGTAGTACCATAAAAACAAATTCATGGTCAGGATGGTCATTGATATGTTTAAAGAGTGCATTATGCTTAACCCAATATCTTATATCAAGGACTCTTTCCTTCAGCATGCGATTTGTTTTCCCAACGTAGAAACACAACATTTGCATGTAGCAATGTAAACTAAATTCTTGCTATGGAAATTGGCATATAGAAGAGGTTTAAACACTCTGCCAGTCACTGGATGTGTAAATGCATTATTCCTATTAATTGAGCGGCAAGCTTTACAGTTACCACATTGATAAGTCCCAATCTTCTGTGAAAGAAAAGGCAATGTCAATGAAGGTTGTATGTCCTTATAAAATAGTCTCTTCAGACTTAGATTATTCCTGAAGGAGAACAAAGGCTCTTTACCCACTATCTCTTTAAAATCATCAGCTGCTGTCAATATCTTCCAGTTGTCCCTGATTATACGACAGATTTGCCCTATTTTATTATTATATTTCAAAGTTACTCTGGGATAAGTGGACGGAACATTGGTGTGTGTCACTATGTTCTCATTATGTTCCAATCCTGACGCATGAAGCCATGGCTGTCCACGATCTACTCTCAAGTCATCTAAGCAGATCCTTATGTCTTTTAGGTCACCATCCTTATAACCTCTTGCTTGAAAGTTGGAGTAGAGTTGTCACGCCTCCTGTCAAAATACAAGATCATTGGTGCACAATGTGGAAGTTCTCATCAGTTTCCCTTT